>NC_021165.2:54184900-54193302 GCF_000331145.2 Cicer arietinum
AAAATGAAAACGGGAGAAAGAGGGAATTTGGCCGCGGGTAGTAGAGGAAGAAGATGGAAAATCAGATTTTCCTTCCTTCCTTTTTCCTTTCTTTGTTTTTCCTTCCTTTCTATTTCCTTCTTTCCTTTATATAACCTTTTCTTTTCCTTTTCCTTCCTTCTAATTTCCTTTCTTTCTATTCTCTCCAAGCAAACATATATATATATTAAATATAACTTAACAAATATCTCAAAATATCTAGATATTTGTTAAATTACCATTTCACCCGTAACGCATTAAATTCTCCGTAAAGGATTTACCGCACTTAATTCAATTTATTTATCGACGAGTAATTTTAATCGGCATCAAAGTATCTTTTTGATCCTATAAACTCCATAATATTATTAACTTTGGCTAAAAAGCCTCCGAGCCAAAATCCAAAACATATAAAATACATAAAGTGTACTTTAAAATTATGGGTCTTACACCTACTTACTTCTTATCCACTAGTTATGGATTGAGTAAGGAGCACAAACACCACAAACATCATCACCATAAATCATCAGCCCCATCCCTAGCCCCAATCCATGGCCATGTCCATGTTCCTTCTTTAGCCCCTACTCGTCCACCCTTTCCCTTTGATACTACAATTATCTCATTGTCGACTAGTTATGAGGAGGGTTTGGATCATAAGCACAACAAACACCACAAACGCCA
Organism: Cicer arietinum; assembly: GCF_000331145.2. Lineage (NCBI taxonomy): Eukaryota > Viridiplantae > Streptophyta > Magnoliopsida > Fabales > Fabaceae > Cicer > Cicer arietinum. The sequence goes on from NC_021165.2 coordinate 54,185,597, forward strand.
CAAACATCATCATCATCACTCTTCATCCCCAGCCCCATCCCCTGCCTAGGTTCACACTTTTGCTATCACTATGCATTCCTTGCATATATATGTAATAGAGGATTGTTGCCAGAGTTAAATTTACTAAAATTATTTTTATCGATGTAACAATATACATCAAAAAATTTAAATAAAAGTATGTTTATCAATTTAACAATATTTATGCCTCTAATTCTTCTAGTATGTTTGGTACTTCAAATCAATTAAAGTTTTAGTTTATATTATCAATGTAGTTCATAAAATTGATTACTTTTATTTGCTTTGTTAAATTACTTTGTACCCACCCCACCTTTCGAAATAATTCCTTTGTACCCTCCTATTGTTATGGAAAAATTAGTTTGCGAAAGCTTCAAATGATAACTAAGACATCCCAACTAGGCTGCTACGACAAAACTATCACCTATCATCTGCTATAATATAAAAAATTATTTCATACCCTTCATTAAATGAAGCAAAAATATTTCATTTTAATAAATAAATAAATTTGTTGAATTATATAAAATATATGATTTGAAGCCGAAACAATATCAAATATATGACTTGTAGCTGAAACATGAACTTACTATTTTTTCGATAAATCATTCAAGTTTTGGGAAAAAAAATCCACAAACATTTTTTTCTCTATAATCTGAGTATGGCAACGTTTTTGTCAAAAAAGATCATATTGCGATAAGCTTTTGATGTTTTTATTAATTTATGGAGGAAACATAATTTCTATATTTTTTTTTTAAAATATAAATTTCAATATTGATTTTAGGCCACCAATTGTATTATGAATTTTATAAATATTTCAATAATTAGTGATATCCGAATAAATTTTAGTTATTTATAATTTTAAAGTCCATTACAAAATTTTAGTTATTTATATTGTGATAATACTTGTTGAATTTCATATAGATCATAACAATTTTCTATAAACATTTTTTTCGCTATAAACAAAGTATGACAACTTTTGTGTCAATCGGGATCATATTACAATAAGCTTTTGATGTTTTAATTGATTTATGGACCAAAAATAATTTGTATATTTTGGTCTTTTTTTCAAGATATAGATTTCAATAATCTTTTTAGGCAACCAATTGTATTATGCATTTTATAAATATTTCAATATTGACTGATATCTTACTAAGTTTTAGTTATTAATAATTTTAAAGTCCATTACAAAACTTATATCGTGATTATACTTTTTGAATTTCATATAGATCGTAACAATAGTAATTTCATTGATCATGAAGATAGTACCAAAGATTATCTCCTATCAAAAGGTTGTGTTGTTATGATTGCATATATTAAATTACAGTTATCATTTTCTTTAATGCTATCTTCTCGAAATTCAAACAAGATAGAGAACTAGAGCATGTTTGGATTTGGTTCTTAAAGAGTTATTAAGGGAAACCTAGCCGACAACGTATCGTAATCTAGGCTTGGGTGTTTAGTGAGTATAATGGATAACTTGAATCTTGATGAAGTTGCCCATTTGCCATTTTATAGAGCGATCAAGATAATGACTATTGTGTTTCCTCTTTTTCAAAAACATGGTTCCCAAGCTCAGATAACTTGATATTCTCTTTAAGTGGGGAATAAAGTTATTCTTGCAATACATTGTTTCATATGAATGCAATAAGATGAATGAGATTGTCTCATTTCACAACTATCTAGGGCAAGCCAAAGTTGATTCCCTATTAAGAGTTATAAATGAATTAATTTTGTCATTAGAGTCGTTAGTAAAAACTATCTTTATAAAAAGTTATAGGTTGTTGTGTTCGTTTTGAGATATTATGATATGTAAAATATGTCAAACTAAATTGCTATTATAGATTGTAGTGATTGAAATGATTGTACTATGTTTTTTTATAAGCGACATGATGATAAATTGTGTGATGACTTGTGTTGATTATTATGAATATGATTTTGTTGATGTGATAAGAATTGTTATATACATACAAAATGAACTATACTTTGATCTTATATATTACACGATTTTGATGCACTATATGAATTATGAAAATATGTTATACTTAACCCATTCTGATGATGGTCCCCTTTGTATAAGGAACTCCTTAGAACGCTATGGGAGAAAGGTAATTGTGAGGGTGTTGTATCTTGTGTTGCATACATCATTATGTTCGTAAGATTGTTTAGAAAATCTTTCTTGTTGAGTTAGTTAGAATCGAGAGTCTAGAAAGACCCTCAAGGGACCTGACTTGATTAACAAGCCACCACTAACGAGAGTAATTCTATAAAATTCACTAAGAGGAATGAAATTAGTTTTGAAAGGTGCTAAAATTCTCCAAGAAAAATTTAGAGGAAATCTTGCATCACTTCAAGGCATTGGATGGCGATGTGTTAGAAATTGTAGGAAAATTTGCTAATCGAATTTGACATCATCAACAACTATAAATAGGTGTATCTCCCCATCATTAATCGACCAAACTCCGACTATAGGCACCTCTCACTCATTCTCACAATATTCAACCCCAATTCGGTTGTTTTGATTTTCACGTTTAGAGATCATTTGGAAGAGTGTTATCCTAATATAATTCTTTTTCACTTATGATTTACATTTCATGTTGAGGATGGAAACATCCAAACTCTGATCAATTGTTGCTCTTGTGCTCAAGTCGAAAATAAAGGTATCATCAACTCATCCCAAATATTGTTGAGTGTATGGCCAATGGTAGGAACATTTTAATTTACTCTCAAATTACTTTCAAGATCTTTAGATCTTAGTTTGTTAGTATGTTTTTGGCTGTGGCTAAACAGTGGCGACAAGATATTTTGATTGTGTTGGTTGTCTTAGTGCAGATACTCTTGGTCAATAGCAAGGGCGTGAATATATTATCAATTGTTGTTATAGGGCTATTGAGTCGTTATTGATCTTTGGTTTATTACCTTAATAAGGGAGCAATTTTCGAGATCACCGCGATGGTTAGAGTAAGGTTATAATTTTATTAAAGTTTCCATGAATTCACTAGAGATGCTTAGTTACCAATAAATGATTTTCATTTGATGACTCTTAGGAGTAACATTGAATTGAATGAAAGTTAAGTTGTGTGCTTTTAGCAACAATGACGCAACAACTTGGATTGCCCGTTTCTCCATAATTTAAGCAAAATTTGATTAACCTTGTGAAACACAAAATTATAATGATTTATCTTATATTTTAATGCACGTGAGGATTATTAAACTTTGCACATGAGGATTATTAGCTTTGTGATACACAATTATAATGATATGTCTTAGATTTTAATGCATGCACATGAGGAATATTAACTTTAACTCTGTGAAACACAAAATTATAATGATTTGTCTTTGATTTTAAAGCACATGAGGATTATTAAACTTGTGAAACACATAATTATAAGATTTTAATGACGTAAGGATTATTAACCTTGTGAAACAGAAAATTATAATGATTTGTCTTAGATTTTAACGCACGTGAGGAATACCTAAATTCGATATTGGTATATCTAGATATGCTATGCGGAAGAAAGAAAAGTCAAAATGAAATGGTGGTTAACAAACTAAATATGAGGATTAATTAGTATATCATAACTAAGTTTATCACAAATCTGAAGACAAACAAAAGTATGAATAATGACATGGCAATGGAATGCTCACTAGATACATTACTTCAATGTCATGTGATACCAAAACTATTCAACAATACTTGATGACGAGACGATATTATATCACAATGCATGTGGATGAACAATCACATTTGTGACCACATCCTAATATATAGACACACCCGACTCATCATGAGACTCATCTAAGTGGTCGAAATGATTAAACGAGGGTTTCACATTTGCTCTTGACATTGAGGAATTATGCCAAGTCCCCTAAAAAATCTTCCTAGAATACCCACAAAGTTTGATCTTCCCCTCATGCTCAATCATGACCTCCATTATCAGGTTCATTAAGTTGTACTACCCAACATTAAATTAAAGATTCTTACATCGCTAAGTAATGTATAAAACACAACATACAATGGCCTCACAATTATCTTTCTCCTCTCTCAATTTTAAGTGTTGGAACCAAGTTGGTTTTATACTTAGAATTTTGCTGTTAAAAAAAATATTTTATGAGAACAATATATTTGACTTCATAGAGTATGAAAGAATATTCATGTTTTTTTAAGACAATTTAAATAAAATTTTATTCAGATTTATAATTGAATAAAATATTATCACAAGAAGATATGATCAAGAATTGTTTGTCAGAAGAAACACTCACCAAAACATATATTTATTATTTGCAAAGACATCATTCAGATTTTGACAACGAACAAAAATCTTGAATTTGACTTAGTCATTTTCCTACTTGTGAAAGTTCAAGAACCGGTCCAACCTTATGTTTCCGCTAGATCAAAGCAAACAATAAGAAGGAAGTTTCATCTGAAGAATTTACGAAAGCAATCTTAACAAAATACGAACAATATCAATCTAAAGAATTTATAAACTCAATCTTAACAAAATACGAACATAATCAATCTGAAGAATTTACAAACTCAATTTGAACAAAATATGAACCGTATCAATCTGAAGATTTTACAAACTCAATCTCAACAAATACGAATATAATCAATATGAGGAATTTATAAATTCAATCTAAACAAAATACGAATAGAGTCAATCTAGAAGAACTGCTTAGATTGGATTATGGAATAAAGAATTGGCTAAAGAAAATATTATCAAAAAGCATTTTGTTTAGAATTATTTTTGAATAAGATCATTGTTGACCAAACTATGAGTGAAGATGCAATTCAAAATTAAACAAAGACTAAATTGAAGTTCTAAATTTATTTATAAATAGATACTCAAAGTTAAAGAGAAGATCATCAAATAATCATATAAGATTAGAATAACTCAAGCTCAAAATTCCAAGTTAATCTTAGAGTTTAAAGAGAGAAACACTTGATCGAATGAGAAATATTTTCTAAGTGTTTTTCTTAAAGTGTGATAGTCATTTTTATAATGCACTTGTTAGAAGCAACTACTGAAATTCCAAACTTTTGTATTCAAATCCAATAGTACTCGTGTTAGTGTGCCTTCAATAATCTGGAGTTGTCAAATTGTGTGGAGAAGACTTGACTGGTATAGTCAAGGTATGTGTGTTTCTCAAAAGTTTGGGGTTGTCAGACTGTTTGAGAACACTAGCTTGGAGGGTCCGGTGCTTTGTAATTCAAAGTGCAGAATTAGTAGATTAAATCATTTTGAGTGAAGGGACTAGATGTAGCCAAGTTAGTGATGAACTAGAATAAATTACTTGTGTCACTTTATTCTTACACTCCTTAGTTTTGTTATTGTTTTCACTCCAAGTAAATCATCAATTCTGAACTAGTTTAATCAAATAATTAAAAAGTTATCAACTTAGTCTAACACAATTCAACCTCATTTATCGTGTTTGCACCTTCACTAAGTCATTCCTTATACAAAGGAGATCGTTATTGAAATGGGTTGGATATAACATATTTTCACATTTCATGTAGTACATCTGACACATGTGATATATCAGATCAAAGTATAGTTCATTTTGCATGTGTAAAACAATTGGTATCACATCAACAAAAGCACAATCATAATAATCAACACAGGTTATCACACAATTTATCACATAAAAGTCACGTCGTTTATAAAAAACATAGTAGAGTCATACAAACACCAACAACTGTATCTAAACTTATTTTTTACTAATACTCTAATGCTATAATTAATTCATTTATTATTCTAAACAGGGCATAAACCTTGGTCAGCCTTCAATGGTTGGAAAATAACATTTTATCATTCCTCTTATCTAATTCATGTGAAACAATGTGTTACAAGGATAACCATTACCCCTCTTAAAGAGGAGATCAAGTTGTATTAGCTTGGAAACCACATTTTCGAGAAAGAGGGAACACAACGGTTCTAATGTTGCTCTATGTAAGACCCATAATTTTAAAGTACCCTGTATGTGTTTTTGGTGTATTTTGGATTTTGGCTCAGAGGCTTTTTAGCCAAAGTTAATAATATTTTGGAGTTTTTATAATCAAAAAGATATTTTGATGCCGATTAGAATTTCTCGTCGATAAATAAATTGAATTAAGTGCGGTGAATCCTTTACGTAGAATTTAATGGGTTACGGGTGAAATGGTAATTTAACAAATATCTAGATATTTTGAGATATTTGTTAAGTTATATTTATTATATAGATATGTTTGTTTGGAGGGAAACATAAAGGAAAACTAGAAGGAAGGAAAAGGAAAAGAAAAGAATATAAAAAGGAAAGAAGGAAAAAGGAAGAAAGGAAAAAAACAAAGGAAAGAAAAAGAAAGGAAGGAAAATCCGATTTTCCATCTTCTTCCTCTGCTACCCGCGACCCATTTTTCCCTCCTTCTCCCATTTTCATTTTCGTTGCTTTCTTTTCTTCAAGACTAGTAACCCAAGGTTGGGTGAGTGTTAGAACAAGGATTTCTCGACTCCACTCTTCCTCTTTGATTCGAAAACGAAGAAAAACGATATTAGAGATTCAAACACAAACCCTTCCGTTTCTTCTAGATCTAAGCTTCATTTCGCGAAGAGTTAGAAGGGAAAGTTGCTCACTACCATGCTACGGTGCTAGTGGACCGATTGAGCGAAGATTTTTACCGGTTTTACTCGCGGTACCGGAAACCCACGTTAAAACTAACGTTAAGGTAAGGGCTCCTCCCAAACTTCTAGTTGCATTAGGGACTTATCTGTGGTTGTGTGAGAAGGAATTTGTTAGGGTTGAATGTAATGAGTTGGGGAAAAATGAATTTAAAGTCACTTGTGTATGATTATGAGTAAATAAAGTCTGATGTATTTGGGTGTTATGTTGTGTTGATTTGTGTTCGTCGTATTTGGCGTGTTCATACTTGATGTTTGTTGATTGATGTGTTTTGGTGTGAATTATGGATTGAATGTGAGAGTCACACCTACTACTGGAGTAGGTAGAGCAAAATCTTCATGGACTACATGAACAAAATCTTTAATTCATTCCTTGATAAATTCGTTGTGGTGTTCATTGATGATATATTGATTTATTCAAGAACTGAAGAAGAGCATGGAGAACATTTACGACAAGTTCTTGAGATTTTACGCGAGAAGCAATTGTATGCCAATCTGTCGAAGTGTGAATTTTGGCTAGAGAAAGTGGATTTCTTGGGACATGTGATAACCAAGGAAGGAATCGCTGTAGATCCGGCTAAGATTGAGGCGGTTCTTGCTTGGAAACAGCCTCAGACTGTCACTGACGTACGGAGCTTTGTAGGACTGGCAGGGTACTACAGGAGGATTATCGAAGGTTTTGCTAAGATTGTGGCTCCACTGACACAACTTACCAGAAAAGATCAACTGTTCGCATGGACGGAGAAGTGTGAAGAAAACTTCTAGTTACTAAAGAGAAAAGATCAACTGTTCACCTGTATTGGTATTACCGCAATCAGAAGAACCCTATGAAGTTTATTGTGATGCATCTCACAAAGGGTTAGGATGTGTTCTGATGCAACACAAGAAAGCTGTGGCTTATGCCTCGAGATAATTGAAGATTCATGAGAGGAACTATCCTACTTATGATTTGGAGCTTGTCGCGGTTGTTTTTGCATTAAAGATCTAGAGGCACTATTTATATGGGTGCACGTTCACCGTGTTCAGTGACCATAAAAG
>NC_021165.2:54195920-54198211 GCF_000331145.2 Cicer arietinum
ACTGTACTTATACTAATATTGTCAGTTTGACCTCTTATTTGAATGGGTTCCAAGTACCATTTGCTGTTGTGTAAATGTTTTGGATTTATATTTGGAGAAACTTTTCCGCTGCTTGTAAATTATAATGACTCAATTATTTATCCAAAGATATTTCTTTATTTATTTCTCTGTTTTAGTTTAATTACTTTTAAAAAAAAAAAAAATATACCCTCGCTTTGAAAAACGGGGTGTTGCACTCTATAAAATTGTAGCCTCATAAAACTCAATTTATCGATTATTGTACATTGTCGGCTAGGTTTATCTGAATAACTCATTGTCGGCTAGGTTTATCAAATTTCAAGAAAAGAGCTTTAAAAAAATCACTTCAATACAATAAAATATGGGTGACAAGTGCATGTGCAGTATAGATGATTCATCTTTTTTTTTGTTAGCTTAGCAAGGTTAAAGTGCATAAAATCATAACCTTAGCATCTAGCGAAAGTGGTTGGTGCTTGGTCGTACAGGTCTTGTGAAGTACCAGAATAATCTTCGGTCCTTCTAAAAAAATAGTATCATAATCTTAGTTTCATAAATCCAATGATAACAACACAACAATTTTGTTGGAGGTTCTCTTTCATACTATGTTCACAGTCATTCTAATTACAATTGTAATGATCTATATAAAATTCAACAAGTATAATCACAATATAAATTTTGTAATAGATTTTAAAATTATTAATATATAACTAAAACTTAGTCAAAAAACACTTAATATTTAAAAATTTATAAAATTTATAAAATTTATAAAATTTATAAAATTCATAATCCAATTGGTCGTCTAAAATCAATTTTCAAAACTTTATCTTGCAAAAAAAAAAAAAACATACACATTGATCAACCTATGCCCATGTCCACCTTCCTTCTTTAACCCCTACCCATCCTTCCTTAAATGAAGCAAAATTTTTTCATTTTAATACATTTTTTATGTATGCAAAATTAAAGAATAATTTTTTTAACTAACTATAAATGCTAAAATGATAATAAATAAATTAATTAGGTTATTATAAACTATAATCTTCCTAATTTTTTTTAAACTTTTTTTTATTAACCTAATCTTTTGAAATTATGAATTAATATTTTTCAAATTAATATATAAGTTAAGCAAGCATTAACGAAGAATATACCACTTTGTTTATGGATTAAATAAAAAAAATTTGTTTGACGAAGAAGCTTACTTGAAGTAGGAGTAATACCAAGACTCTTGTCATGTCTCTATGCAAGATACATAAACTTGAAGTGATAGAGAAAATAAATTGATACTATGTAAGTCTTGTTGGTGTTAATGACCTCTACCCTTAGGAAGTTTTATACAACATTTTCAACTAGATTATCTAATTCTTTCCTAAGTGATGAACTTAATATCAAAACCAACTTGTTTAATATTAATTCCAATTTAACAGTACAAGATTCAAAAATTTATTCAAAACTAAGATTCAAGAACACATGCATTATCAAAATAAAGAGTATAGAGATAGAAAAGTGTGCACCCTTGATTTTTATACTGGTTCGACTATCCGTTTGATAGTCTACGTCCAATCCTGGAATCAATTACCGATTCCAGCCTTTATTAGAAATGATTTGAGTATGTTTACAGACTTTCCAACAATTCCCAGCCTATGCATCCAACTCAACATCAATCTTCTACAAAACCAATTTATCCCTAAGAGCTACTCGCCAAGCTCTAGCAAGATCAAATTGAGGTCTCCTTTAGATGATCACACACCCTAAAAGATAACTACCAGTTACAATACTAGATTTCTACACACTTTCTTTTACAAAGATAAATTCTTTAAAAAAAAGGCTAAAAATTCTTTATTCAATCACTATCAAATCTCACACATAATATGTGCCAATAGAGTTTTGTGAGTTATAACAATTTCTCTCAAAGTGTATTATTTGAAAAGTTCAGTTCTTTCTATGTATTATGTAATTGTTATGAAAATTGTGATTGATTTCAATTTATATAGTTTCAGAAAAACTTAGACAAATCGATTTCCCAATCGATTATCGATTTCCCAATCGATTTCGCGTTTCTTGTTTTTCTTTAAATTCTTGAAAATAGTTGAACTAATCGATTTGCTAATCGATGTTTTTAATGCATAAATCAGAAATTTATACTCAGTTCATCTCATAGTCGATTGAGTAATCGATTTATAATTGTTTTGTTCAAAATGTAAGATCAAACAATCGATTACTCAGTCGATTCATGTTTACTAACATAATCGATTTGGCAATAGGCTAATGTCTCCCTG
>NC_021165.2:54198881-54205822 GCF_000331145.2 Cicer arietinum
TTTCCCAATCGATTTATTAATGTGTATTACCAGCTTAATCGATTTCCTAATCGATTTCGCGTTTCTTATTTTTCTTTAAATTCTTGAAAACAGTTGAACTAATCGATTTGCTAATCGATGTTTTTAATGCATAAATCAGAAATTTATACTCAGTTCATCTCATAGTCGATTGAGTAATCGATTTATAATTGTTTTGTTCAAAATGTAAGATCAAACAATCGATTACTCAGTCGATTCATGTTTACTAACATAATCGATTTGGCAATAGGCTAATGTCTCCCTGTAACTCAGATACTCAATCCAATCGATTTGCCAATAGACTGATTTCCTCCTGTAACTCAGTTACTTAATCAAATCGATTTGCCAATCGACTGATTTCTTCCTGTAACTCAGTTATTTAGTTACAATCGATGTGCCCATCGAATATGTAGTATGTCTCTGATAAATGATAAACTGATTCATTTATGCAATCGATTATCCAATCGATTTCGTTTAATCACAGAACACATGTTTGACAAAACATTTTCAAGTAATCGATTTGCCAATCGATTATCTCAGTGAAAGTTTTGTTCTGTGAATCAAACAATCGATTAACCAATTGATTAGCGGAAATCTCGTACCTCAAGAAAGTATATCAATCGATTGTCCAAACGATTCCCTTTGATCATAGAACACAGGTCTGATATCTTGTACCTCAAGAAAAGTATGTCAATCGATTGTTCAATCGATTGCCTTTGATCATAAAACACAGGTATGATATCAGCCTTTAAGTAATCGATTTCCTAATCGATTGACTTAGTTAAAACTTGGTTCTATAACTCAGAAAATCGATTGCCCAATTGATTTCCCAATTGATTGATTAAAATACTTATTTTATGATTTCATTTTTAATTGACAAATATTAGATGTGTGAAATCATAATGATGAATCTAACTTATAAACACTATTAACTCTACACACATTTACACATAATCTTCAAGCTTTGTATGATCCAATCAATCTTTGCTTGATTGCTTGAGATCCAAGTTTTGTCCAAGTGTAGTGTTTGATTCTTTCCTGAAATGTATCTCAACTCAAACTATTAGATTTATCAGATAATGCATATACATTGTATGTTTGGGAGTTACATCAAAATCACAGAGGCATATATCTTACAATCTCCCCCTTTTTGATTAAATGAAAAACATACAATTTAACTTTGAGTTTACATTTCAACATTGAAACTTAACATTATAATAATTCTTATTAAAACTCCCCCTGAATTTTAGCATTCATAATTCATAATAATTCTTATTTAAACTCCCCCTGAATTTTAGCATTCATAATTCATTTCAGTTTCAGATTCAATTTTCAGTATTCATAAGAAAGTATAAGCACAAGTCAAGTTAAATTCATTCTCCCTCTTTGTCATTAAATTCAAAAAGAAAATACAAGAGAGAATAAGAGATATACTGAAAAAAAATTTACAAAATAATAAAGAAAAGCCTAAAGACTAATCTAAGGATGTTCCTTATTAGTAGTGGGGGAAGGGGGTTCATCATCCTAATTGGCCACTTGTGTGCCAATGTCAGCTATGTCCTCAAAGGACATTTTGAGACCTAAATGTTCTTGGATGGCATCTACATCCTGAACAATAGAGTTGAGGGTTGTCTGGAGTCGCACAAGGGAGGCTTCCACCTTAGCATTGTGTCTAGCTTGAGACTCCATAAATTCCAGCAACTTGGCTAAAACCTCATATTGGGGTTCAACTTGCTCAGGTTGTTCATTATTTGGTTGTGCCCTTGTCAAAATACCATTTATCCTTTTCAGCTGCATTTGGTTGACAGTTGATTCCCCAAAAATTAGAGTTGTTTTGACAGATTCTTCATTGACAACTGAAATTTTAAAGTGTCTCAGAATCTTTGTTATTAGTTGAGCGTAGGGGAGCATTTGTTTTCCTTGTGCTGACTCTAACATGTTAGCCAGCACAATCCAAGCCCAGCTCATCTTCAGTTCCTTGTAAAGGCCCCAAAGAAGAGTGATATCAAGCCTTTGAATTACAACATGATTCCCTGATCTAGGTACTAACATCCTAGTTAGCACATACATCAGCAATCTGTGCTGAATCTTCATTTGAATAATGGGAAGAGAGATGCCTTCCACAAATCCTTCAACAATTAGGTCTTGAATTGTTGTGTGTCTGTCCACTGATGTTTCCCAAGCATCATCAGTGGAGTCAGGATTGGTCTTGCCATCCACAGCTTCTCCATAAAATGGCAGTTCTAACAGCCTTGAGAATTCTCTAAAGGTCATGGAGATTTTCTTCCCTTTGACTTCGGACTCAAATCCAAATGCTGTGAGTTTGAAGTTGGAGTAGAAAGCTCTAATGAGCCTTGGATAGATTTCTAGAGAGTAGGATAGAAAATCTATCAAACCATGAAATCTTAGATGGTTTTGGAATGTGAAACCACTCGAATCAAAATAGGCAAAATCTAGAGTGCGTGCCTCATGGATTTTCCTTTTTAAGAAAGCAGGTGGAAGAGCAGTGTCTTCAACAGTTTTGCCTTTGGGAGGCAGAGTCTTCTTTGGCTGAGGGGAAGGAACAATTTTCTTCTTCTTCTGGGTTGGCCCCTTCCTGGCATCCCCCATTAGTTTTTCAGATTGAGGAACTTTCCTCTTTTTTGTTGTTCCTTGATCAGTTGCAATTGCCTTCCCTTTATCCTTTGCTAATACCTTATGAGTAGGTATTGAGACTCTCTTAGCAGGAGGAGAAGAAGGTTGAGGATAGGGTGTTCTTCCACTAGATGTTGATGAAGATTCTAGAGAAATGGATTTTGAAGAAGATGATTGTGGTTTCTCACTAGTCTGCTTTACTCTTGCCATTGTAGAGATTTTGGAAATTTGAGTGGTTTGAGAAGATTTAGAAGGATTAAAGTACTGAGAATTTGAGTTTCGGAGAGTGAAAATGTGAAATGATAGTGAAAATGGGTTGAGAAATCGATTTAGGGATTTATATAGAACTGTTCAGAATCGATTTCTCAATCGATGTTATTTCACATTTATGTGCACAAAGTCGATTGTCCAATCAATTTTGTTACCGTTATTGGAGTGAAATGAGAGGTTTCCGTTACAACTGCCTCCAACGGCTAGTTATTTTTGCAACAGTCACATTTCAAATCAATTCCCAAATCGATTTCTTAAGTAAACGTTTAATGGAAAATCGATGTCCAAATCGATTTGCATATCAGTTCAGAAAATCTTCTCATAACAGCAGCAACTTCCAAATCGATTGTTTTGAAGATATTGACCATACAAGGATTTCAATCGACTTCCAACATGATTTATTTGGCTCACAAATTTTGGTAATTTGATACAATCGATTACCAAGTCGATGCTCGTGTTTGAGGTTGGATAAATTCTCAAATCTTTGGATTTCTGAGAGAATTAATCGATTATGCAATCGATTTTGTAAAACTATTTTCCCTATGCTCAATCGATTCACTAATCGATTGTATAGTTTCTCACATCTATTATGGTTTAGTGTAAGACCCATAATTTTAAAGTACACTTTATGCATTTTTATGTATTTTGGATTTTGGCTCGGAGGCTTTTTAGCCAAAGTTAATAATATTTTGGAGTCTTTATGATCAAAAAGATATTTTGATGCCGTTTAAGAATTACTCGTTGATAAATAAATTAAATTAAGTGCGATGAATCCTTTACGAAGAATTTTATGCGTTATGGGTGAAATGGTAATTTTAACGAATATGAAGATATTTGTTAAGTTACAATTAAGATATATATATATATATATATATACATATATGTATATATGTTTGTTTGGAGAAAATAAAAAGAAAGGAAATTAGAAGGAAGGAAAAGGAAAAGAAAAGGTTATATAAAGGAAAGAAGGAAAAAGGAAGAAAGGAAAAACAAAGGAAAGAAAGAGAAAGGAAAGAAAACCAGAATTTTCCATCTTCCTCTCCCTCCCTGCGCGAGAACCCATTCTCCCTCCTTCCTCCATTTTCGTTTTTCTACGATTCCTTTCTTCAAGATTAGAAACCCAAGGTTGAGTGGGTGATAGAACAAGGATTTCTCAACTCCACTCTTCCTCTTTGATTCGAAAACGAAGAAAAACGGTAATAGGGATTCAAACACAAATCTCCCCGTTTCACCTAGATCTAAACGTCGTTTCAAGAAGTGATAGAAGGGAAGGTTGCTCAGAAAATCGTTTAAGTTAACTGGGCGTTAAGAATGGGGAATCTCTTAATGTCTCGGTTACTTAATATTTGTTTTTTTGAAAATCGTTTAAGTTAACTGGGCGTTAAGAATGGGGAATCTCTTAATGTCTCGTTTACTTAATATTTGTTTTGAAAACCGTTTAAGTTAACTGGGCGTTAAGAATGGGGAATCTCTTAATGTCTCGTTTACTTAATATTTGTTTTGAAAACCGTTTAAGTTAACTGGGCGTTAAGAATGGGGAATCTCTTAATGTCTCGTTTACTTAATATTTGTTTTGAAAACCGTTTAAGTTAACTGGGCGTTAAGAATGGGGAATCTCTTAATGTCTCGTTTACTTAATATTTGTTTTGAAAACCGTTTAAGTTAACTGGGCGTTAAGAATGGGGAATCTCTTAATGTCTCGTTTACTTAATATTTGTTTTGAAAATCGTTTAAGTTAACTGGGCGTTAAGAATGGGGAATCTCTTAATGTCTCGTTTACTTAATATTTGTTTTGAAAATTGTTAAGTTAACTGGGCGTTAAGAATGGGGAATCTCTTAATGTCTCGTTTACTTAATATTTGTTTTGAAAATCGTTTAAGTTAAATAAGTATTGAGAATGGGGAATCTCTTAATGACTTATTTACTTAATGTTTGTTTTGAAAATCGTTTAAGTTAACTGGGTGTTAAGAATGGGGAATCTCTTAATGTCTCGTTTACTTAATATTTGTTTTGAAAATTGTTAAGTTAACTGGGCGTTAAGAATGAGGAATCTCTTAATGTCTTGGTTACTTAATATTTGTTTTGAAAATCGTTTAAGTTAAATAAGTATTAAGAATGGGGAATCTCTTAATGACTTATTTACTTAATGTTGTTTTGAAAATCGTTTAAGTTAACTGGGCGTTAAGAATGGGGAATCTCTTAATGTCTTGGTTACTTAATGTTTGTTTTGAAAATCCGTTTAAGTTAAATGAGAATTAAGAATGGGGAATCTCTTAATGACTTATTTACTTAATGTTGTTTTGAAAATCGTTTAAGTTAACTGGGCGTTAAGAATGGGGAATCTCTTAATGTCTCGGTTACTTAATATTGATAGGTGGCACCTCGGTAAACGGTACGGACCCGTGATAGGTAGTACGTTTACGATTTACGTTTTGTAAGTTGTGCAGACCCGTGATGGGTGGCACCTCAGTAAACAGTACGGACCCGTGATAGGTAGTACGTTTACGACTTACGTTCCTTGGTGGATTGTGTTTGTCCGTGAGAGACTGCACAGGGGTTTGTCCGTGAGACACTACGCCCTGGTTTAAGTTAAATGAGAATTAAGAATGGTGAATCTCTTAATGTCTTGTTTTCTTATGTGTATTTTGGTAAATCGTGATGACCCGCAATAGGTGGCACCTTGGTAAACAGTACGGGCCCGTGATAGGCAGTACGTTTACGATTTACGTTTGGTAAGTTGTGCAGACCCGTGATAGGTGGCACCTCGGTAAACAGTACGGACCCGTGATAGGTAGTACGTTTACGACTTACGTTCCTGAGGGAATTGTGTTTGAAACTCATGATGTTGTAGTAATTGTGTTATAAGTGTTAAGTGTTATGTTTTGGAATTTGGTGATAACATGTTTGATTGCAATACCATTTCGAAACCCATGATGTTGTAGTAATTGTGTTATAAGTGTTAAGTGTTATGTTTTGGAATTTGGTGATAACATGTTTGATTGCAATACCATTTCGAAACTCATGATGTTGTAGTAATTGTGTTATAAGTGTTTAGTGTTATGTTTTGGAATTTGGTGATAACATGTTTGATTGCAATACCATTTCGAAACCCATGATGTTGTAGTAATTGTGTTATAAGTGTTAAGTGTTATGTTTTGGAATTTGGTGATAGCATGTTTGATTGCAATACTATTTCGAAACTCATGATGTTGTAGCGATTGCGTTATCATTGCTAAGTGTTAAGATGTGGAATTGTGTATGAATGATATTGAGTTAGTTTATGTGTTTTTGGAAGAATATGCAGGGAACTCGATTTCTCAATTGATTGGATGAGTTACAGGGACTTCCCTAATGTGACATAATCGATTTGCCAATCGATTTTATAATATATTTTTCAAAATCAATTAAGAAAATCGATTTGGAAATCGATTTGGCCATGCAGGAATTCAGCAAAAATCGATTTGGAAATCGATTGGCATTAAGTCAGGGGCTGAGATATGCTGTCAATTGATTGCCCAATCGATTGCCCAATCGATTGAATTTAAGTCAGGGGCTGAGATATGCTGTCAATTGATTGCCCAATCGATTGAATTAAGCCCAGAATTCAAATTTCACTAAACACCTTCAGGAAATCGATTGCCCAATCAATTGGCTTAGTAGAAATTCTTATTTTGAGTTACATAACAGATTGCTCATTGATTTATCAATGTCTTGATTAGTTATGTATTACTTAAGGGATTGAGAACTTTATTTTGATTTCATTTTTAATTGGCAAGCATTGTATGAACTTTTCGCATATGGAAAATCCTGTTAAGGTGCATGCTTAGTTGAAAAGTTATTTTGAGCATTTAAAAACTTAAATGTTATGTGTTAACTGTTATTTTCGGTTGGTGACCCTTTACAATTATTGGGCTTTGCCCTCAGATGAGAGTCAGGACGATCCTACCGGTTCGTACCCTACGGACGGGAATGGAGATGGGAATGCTTGATTGCAGCTACGTT
The DNA here is from genome assembly GCF_000331145.2 of Cicer arietinum. Classification (NCBI taxonomy): domain Eukaryota; kingdom Viridiplantae; phylum Streptophyta; class Magnoliopsida; order Fabales; family Fabaceae; genus Cicer; species Cicer arietinum. The sequence goes on from NC_021165.2 coordinate 54,205,806, forward strand.
AGGAGGATCTCACGGGG
>NC_021165.2:54205916-54208312 GCF_000331145.2 Cicer arietinum
AAGACTATACTACTTTTGTTATGTAAATATTTTGAATTCATGGATTGAGAATTTTTCCGCTGCTTGTAAATTCTGTTGACTTATTTGTCGTTGTGTTACGACTTAAATATTTATCCAAAGATGTTACCTTATTTATTTCTCTGTTTTATTTTAATTTCTTTTGAAAAAAAATACACCATCGCTTTGAAAAACGGGGTGTTACATTTAGCATTTATTACTAACACAGATTGCCAAATCGATTAGGAAATTGATTGTGGCGCTTTTTATGTTGACAGATGAGAAACTGTGTACCATAAATCGATTCTTAATTCAATTTTGTAGTTTTGACACAGGATAGTCGACGTATAAATCGACGTATCTATTGAAAACTAAGAAATCTAGAGAGCACATCGATTTCCAAATCGATTTTCCACAGAGATCATATTTCATTTTGATCCATAATACCAAGTTTCATTCTAATATAGAAGAAACTTTCCTTGGGTAGGGCTTTGGTAAATATATCAGCTAATTGATCAGATGTATTAATATAATCAAGCATGATATTACCGTTTTGGTATTGATCTCTAATGAAATGATGTCTAATCTCTATATGCTTTGTTCTTGAGTGCATAACAGGGTTCTTTGTGATATTTATGGCATTAGTGTTGTCACACATTATTGGCACAGTTCCAAGATCAACACCAAAGTCAGAAAGGTGTTGTTTCATCTATAAAATTTGTGCATGTGACACTCTAAACCCCAAAATAATATATATAATAATCTATATCATATTTCTATAAAATTTGCAGTGGATAAATAATAATATGTTTCCAAGAAAATAAAAACTTTAATCTTTAATTTAGGATATCACGTTTCTCAAAAATTAAAAGGAACTCTTTAACTTCTTTACTCCATAGTGCAATCTCAATAAGCTTGAATTAAGTATAATTACTTGATTTAATTCTAAAAACCTACTAGTACTTATATGGTTTTCATACAAAAGTCATTTCAAAATAAATAAGTAAAATACAAATTACAACCCTTATTCCCGGTATCACCTATCAGAGCGGGGTTCCTCCCAAACTTGAACTTCAAGACTTATTAACTTGTAACAACTGCGATTTCGCAAACGCAGGGCCAAGCCAATCAAACACAAACAACGAAGGAGGTGAGTTTCAAAATCATGTTAATAGTATAATATAAGTAAGAAGAACACGCAACAATCATAATAGACCGTATCATAATCACATTACTATATATCAAAATATTTAAGTAAATAGTATCATATTATAACATCAAATTCACTCAAGTAAGATAATCATCTCATTATAATATTTATCAAATCATCTAAGAGTAATTATTATTACTTTTGAAACACATCAATCACCACAAAACAATCACAAGTAAATGCAATGCTATGCATGAGCTTAGACTCTACTTCACAATGTGGTACCATTCTAACTCTGAAGTACTTGGTTAGGAGGCTTGATACTATGCCACCATCCCGGTGGACGGACAATTCAAATTGGCCCTGTCCTCATAGATCCCCTCAACTCAACCCGAGACACATATACGTGACAGTCGAGGTAAACGTGTGTTGCGTGGTAGCTCCCGACATTTGGAGTGCTACCTCCAAGTCACCTAGGAATTCCCCACCCGAATACCTCCAAGGTCTAACAATCTTGCCTTAAGGCTCGACAGCAGACCGCCACGATCAGGCTCATTCAGTTGTACTTCCCCGGAATCACTAGGCTTGTCAGGCCCTACCTATATGATGACAAAATAGTCTCCACTTCACAAATTCACAATATTTATTTCTTCCCCTCGTTGGTATATGATACTCCATTAATACCGTCATCTCAGACACAAATTGAAATCACAATATTCTCATCACAATTTATAACATCACTATAATTAATCACACATCATCATCATCATCACATAAACTCATCACAATTTATAGAATCACTATCATCAATCATACAGCAACACATATATTCATCACAAATTTATCACATCACCATTATTAATCATACATTATCATCATTACATATAATTATCACAACACATCTATTTTTATTATAACATCATTTAAACTCATCTAATCAAACATATGCACAAATTAATTCGACAACCAATATCACAATAATATCACACACCACACATTTAAAGAAATTATTATAACATCATTTAAACTCATCTAATCAAACATATGCATAAAATTAATTCAACAACCAATATCACAATAATATCAAATGCTACACATTTAACGAAACTAAATCAAATATCACAATAATATCAAATGCCACACATTCAAACAAATTAAATCAATCAACACCCTACAAATATTTCTATTATATATTTTAATCTCACAATTTCCATATTTTCACATTAATTAATTTATCCCTCAAAGGGCT
>NC_021165.2:54208450-54208915 GCF_000331145.2 Cicer arietinum
GATTCGACGCCCAAACAGTCTTTGTTCTTTGACTCTTTGTCCTTCAATCGATCTAACTCGACAATTTATGGGTAAACGTCAAAAATAAATTATGAGGAGATATTCTAAAAACTAAATTTGAAAATCGGACAAATAAAAGTACCATAAATCAGAAAACCAATCAGTGGATAATATAGCCACTTTTCACACAGTCGTTTTGGTGTTGGTTTCACTCAAATCGGACTTACGGTGAAGGAGAACGATGTAAAATAACGAATTCTACAAACGGAGAAGTCGAGTATTTTATAGAGAAATTGGGGTTGTTAAAAATCTGAAAAATTATGTTTAATTGATGAGTTAAATGAATGAAATAACATACTCAAATTTGGACGAAAATGGAGAAAGTTTTCTGTAACATCACCGGTGTCAAACGATAGGGTTATTGTTGTGTTTCCTCTTTGGCTTTACGGCTGCCCTTCCAACTCC
>NC_021165.2:54209957-54233190 GCF_000331145.2 Cicer arietinum
ACCAAAGTCAGAAAGGTGTTGTTTCATCCATAATATTTGTGCACAACAACTTTCAGCAGCTACATATTCAGCCTCAACTGTTGAAAGTGCCACACCATTTTGCTTCTTGTTATGCCAAGATACAAGTGAATTCCCTAATAGATGGCAAGTACCAGATGTACTTTTTCTGTCTAATTTGCAACCAGCAAAATCAGAATCAGAATAGCCAACAAGAGTGCAAGTTGATCCTGTGGGATACCATAAGCCTAGATGTTTGGTTCCTAACAAATATCTGAATATTCTTTTGACTGCACTTAGATGGGATTCCTTAGGATTGGCTTGATATCTTGCACACAAGCAGAGACTAAACATAATGTCAGGTCTACTAGTTGTAAGATATAAAAAAGATCCTATCATGCCTCTAAACATGGTCATATCCACAGATTTTCCCTTTTCATCTTTATCTAAATGACAAGCTTGACTCATTGGTGTATCAATAGGTTTAAATTTATCAAAGCCAAACTTCTTTAAAAGATCATTACAATACTTGATTTGACTTAGGAAAATACCATTCTTGCTTTGATTGATTTGAAATCCTAAGAAGAAGGTTAATTCTCCCATTCTAGCCTTATTTCTTGTTGTTACCCCATTCTCATCCATCTTATTCCTAAACACCCATCTAGTTCCAATAATGTGTTTGTTTTCTAGTTTAGGAACTAAGATCCATACTTTGTTTCTCTCAAATTGATTTAGAGAGCTTCCTATATATTCTTAGGTTCTACTTGAGAAACAAAAGCTGTAAAGTTAAAGAATTGTCTAAGGGATTTTCTAGTTGCAACCCCTTTAGAAATTTCTCCTATGATGTTGTCAATGGGATGGTTTTTGTTGAATCTCCATTCCTTAGGTAAGTCATCTTCCCTTATAGGTTCTATGTACTCAATGTCAGTTGGAGGTACTATCTTATTTGGTTCTTTTGGATCTGATTCTACAAATTCATCAAGAGAATCACCAACTATAAGAGGTGTACTGTTCGAGTTTTTGGTAAACATTTCATCAAATTTTACATGAACAGATTCCTCTATAGTTTTAGTTCTTTTATTGTAGATCCTATAGGCCTTACTAGATTGTGAATATCCTAGAAAAATTCCATCATCTGCCTTAGAGTCAAATTTCCCTAGATGCTCTTTTCCATTATTCAATACAAAACACTTGCATCCAAAGACTCTAAAATAGACAATGTTTGGTTTTCTACCTTTGTATATTTCATAGGGTGTTTTTCTATGGATAGGCCTAATTAGAACTCTATTCATCACATGAGCAGTTGTGTTTATAGCATCAGCCCAAAAGTATTTTGGAAGCTTAGAGTCATTAATCATTGTTCTAGCAAGTTCTTCTAGAGCTCTATTCTTCCTTTCTACAACTCCATTTTGTTATGGAGTTCTTGGGGCTGAGTAAATGTGGTGAATTCCATTTTGATCACAGTAATTATCAAAAGACTCATTTTGAAATTCTCCACCATGATCACTCTTAATGGAAACTATTTTCTGATTCTTCTCATTTTGAACTTGATTTGCAAATTTTTTGAAAATTGAGAAGGTATCACTTTTGTGAGACAGAAAATAAGTCCATGTATATCTAGAGAAATCATCAACTAAAACATAGCCATAAAAATTTCCTCCAAAACTTTTTACTTGAGAGGGACCAAATAAATCCATGTGGATCAATTGCAGAACTCTATCAGTTTGTACTAAGTCTATTGATGGGAAATAAGACTTAACTAATTTACTTTTCTCACAAGGGTCACATAATTTGTCCTTAGTAAATTTTCTGTTTGGAAGACCTAGCACTAGTTGTTTGCTAACTAGTTTGTTAAGATGGTTTACATGTATGTGAGCTATTCTCTTATGCCACAACCAATCTTCATCAGATTTAGATAACAAACAACAAACATTATTTGCAGGCAAAGAGTCAATATCAATCATATATATATTATTTACCCTTTCACCTACCAGTTTTAAGCTATCATCTTCCTTGTGCTCAATTGTACAAGTATGTGATGTAAAATATACTTGGAAGCCTTTATCACAAAGCTGACTAATGCTAAGCAGATTGTGTTTCAAACCTTTTACATAGAGAACATCCTTGATTACCGTTGTTGATTCACTCCATATGTCTCCAGCACCAAGTATTTTGCCTTTGTTGTTGTCACCATACTTTACATATCCTCCATCTTTTAAATTAATAGATATAAATTTTGATTTGTCTCCAGTCATATGCTTGGACCATCCACTGTCTAGATACCATGAGTGAGTTTTGGATGTCAAGCAGATCTGCAAAACAAAATTCAGACTTTGGTTTTAGGTACCCCATTTAAATTGGGTCCTTGAGGGTTAGTCTCAATCACAGGTTTCTTTACTCTCCAAACTTGTTTCCATCCCTTGTTAGCAAGTTTTTTCAGTTTACAATTAAATGATATATGTCCTTTTTTGCAACAAAAATGGCATGAAAAAGTAGAGAATGTACTGTGAGTTGGTTTACTGCGCGCATCATGACTTGACTTTGATTTAACAAATTTATGATTCTTTTGAACATTCCTATTTGGTCTATAGCCAATTCCATATTTTTCATTAGCATTCTTTTTGGTTGCCAAGAAGTACATTAAGGTTGTTTCTACCATTTGTAAATTTTGCTAAATCAAATTTTAATGATTCAACCTTTCTTTCAAGTTCAGTAAAGCTAATGAGTTTATCACGTGCTTCCTTTTTCAACAGTTCATTCTTGTCTTCAAGAAACTTATGATCTTTTTTAATTTCTTCATACATCATGCACTGTTTTTCTAACATTTTCTTAGTGCAAATTAATTGTTTGACTACCTTAATATGTTCATCATGCAATTCATCATAAGAAGGATTAGAGGTGGTACTTACATCCTGTCTAAATCTGAATCAACGTTTGCCATTAGACACAAGTTAGCTTCTTCATCTTCTAAATTTTCAGATGATTCTTCATCACTTTGCTATCATTTGTCTCATTCTTGCTGAAGCTTTTTGCCCTTGAACTAGATGGTTTCTTTGATTTGACTCATTTCTTCTTCAGAAATTTCTTGAATTTTCTGACCAGCATCCCAATTTCAGGTTCTTCATCAGTTTCACTTTCTGAATCATCAGTACAAGTTTCTGGTTCAGATTTTTCTTTATGAGTTTGAGCTTTCAGAGATAGTCCTTTTCTTTTCCCATCAGTTTGCTCTGACTCATTCAATCGGTGCAGCTCCATTTCATGTTCTCTGAGCTTGCCAAATAGGGTGGCAATGGTCAAGCTTCCAAGATCCTTTGATTCAGCAATAGCAGTGATCTTAGGTTGCCATTCTCTTGTCAAGCATTTCATTACTTTATTTATTTGTTGCTCATTGTCAATCACTTTTCCTAGAGCTTTCAGATTGTTGATGACATGTGTGAACTTTGTCTGCAAGTCATTGATTGACTCATTCTTCTTCATATTGAAGAGTTCATATTCATGCATCAGAGTATTTGTTCTAGCCCTCTTGACATCAGTTGTGCCTTCATGAGTTTCTTGGAGTGTCTCCCACATTTCTTTGGCAGTTTTGCAATTTGATACCCTGAAAAATTCATCAGCACTCAAAGCAGCAGTTATTATATTTTTGGCTTTTGCATTATAGCCAACTTTTTTCTTATCATCATCAGACCAATCAGCTCTTGGTTTTTTGATGAATGATCCATCAGTGCCAGCAAGTTTAGGCACATAAGGACCATTTTCTACTGCTTCTAGTATGTCAAGCCCAGTTGCCTCTAGAAAGATAAGCATTCTTTCTTTCCAATACAAGTAAGCAGACCCATAAAAGGCAGGGGGTCTTGCTAACGAGGCACCTTCTCCCAAGAATTCAATAGAGCACATTTTCTTTTTGAGAACTTAGTCTAAAAGATTAGGCTCTTGATGCCAATTGTTGGTGTTAATGACCTCTATCCTTATGAAGTTTTATACAATATTTTCAACTAGATTATCTAATTCTATCCTAAGTGATGAACTTAATATCAAAACCAACTTGTTTAATATTAATTCCAATTTAACAGTACAAGATTCAAAAATTTATTCAAAACTAAGATTCAAGAACACATGCATTATCAAAATAAAGAGTATAGAGATAGTGTGCACCCTTGATTTTTATACTGGTTCGACTATCCGTTTGATAGTCTACGTCCAGTCCTGGAATCAACTACCGATTCCAGGCTTTATTAGAAATGATTTGAGTATGTTTACAGACTTTCCAGCAATTCCCAGCCTATGCATGCAACTCAACATCAATCTTCTACAAAACCAATTTATCCCTAAGAGCTACTCGCCAAGCTCTAGCAAGATCAAATTGAGGACTCCTTTAGATGATCACACACCCTAAAAGATAACCACCGTTGCAATACTGGATTTCTACACACTTTCTTTTACAAAGATAAATTCTTTAAAAAAAAAGGCTAAATACTCTTTATTCAATCACTATCAAATCTCACACATAATATTTGCCAATAGAGTTTTGTGAGTTATAACAATTTCTCTCAAAGTGTATTATTTGAAAAGTTCAGTTCTTTCTATGTATTCTGTAATTGTTATGAAAATTGTGATTGATTTCATTTTATATAGTTTTAGAAAAACTTAGACAAATCGATTTCCCAATCGATTTATTAATGTGTATTATCAGCTTAATCGATTTCCCAATCGATTTTGCGTTTCTTGTTTTTCTTTAAATTCTTGAAAACAGGTGAACTAATCGATTTGCTAATCGATGTTTTTAAAGTATAAATCATAAATTTATACTCAGTTCATCTCATAGTCGATTGAGTAATCGATTTATAATTGTTTTGTTCAAAATGTAAGATCAAACAATCGATTACTTAGTCGATTCATGTTTACCAACATAATCGATTTGGAAATGGGCTAATGTCTCCCTGTAACTCAGATACTCAATCCAATCGATTTGCCAATAGACTGATTTCCTCCTGTAACTTAGTTACTTAATCAAATCGATTTGCCAATCGACTGAGGTCTTCCTGTAACTCAGTTATTTAGTTACAATCGATGTGTCAATCGAATATGTAGTATGTCTCTGATAAATGATAAACTGATTCATTTATGCAATCGATTATCCAATCGATTTCGTTTAATCACATAACACAGGTCTGACAAAACATTTTCAAGTAATCGATTTGCCAATCGATTATCTCAGTGAAAGTTTTGTTTTGTGAATCAAACAATCGATTAACCAATTGATTAGTGGGAATCTTGTACCTCAAGAAAGTATATCAATCGATTGTTCAATCGATTGCCTTTGATCATAAAACACAGGTCTGATATCAGCCTTTAAGTAATCGATTTCCTAATCGATTGACTTAGTTAAAACTTGGTTCTATAACTCAGAAAATCGATTGCCCAGTTGATTTCCCAATTGATTGATTAAAATACTTATTTTATGATTTCATTTTTAATTGGAAAATATTAGATGTGTGAAATCATAATGATGAATCTAACTTATAAACACTATTAACACTAGACACATTTACACATAATCTTCAAGCTTTGTATGATCCAATCAATCTTTGCTTGATTGCTTGAGATCCAAGTTTTGTCCAAGTGTAGTGTTTGATTCTTTCCTGAAATGTATCTCAACTCAAACTATTAGATTTATCAGATAATGCATATACATTGTATGTTTGGGAGTTACATCAAAATCACAGAGGCATATATCTTACAAGTCTCCTTAAGGAGTTAATTTATAGGAGCTTATGTCAGTTTTAGTTAAACTATAAAATATACAAACTAGTCAATCAAATGACTTTCAAAGTGATAATTTTTAGTAAAAAAAAAAAAAATAGGTAGTTTTTTTATTTTCTTTAATTGTGTGTCTATAATAACTATAAATATACATGATATTATGATAATAAAAATAAATTGATATTTTAGAAGACTGTTTAAAAATAGACAATTAAAAATTAACATATATCGTACTATTTTTGTTTATATTTATAAATAAAAATGAGAAAATAAAAATTGATGTATTTATTTCAAATTTGAAAAAATACATAAAATTTTGTTAGTTTCGTTTTGCTTATAAATAAAAACAAATGGACTGTTATGTTTATTTATTTAAGATATAATTTAATTTGAATACTTTACACAAATTGTGGGAGATGAGGAGCTTATGGTTAGCTGTTGAGAGGAACTGAGAAGAAGAAAATATTTGAGAGAAGGGTAGTTATATTGTTTGAGAGAATACTTTGTTTTTTTCTTATTTACTTTATTTGTAAATGACCACCACTCATTCTTTCATAAACAAATGGAAAATATATCTTAACTAACAGTTACAACAAACCTACAACAAAATAATGAAGATCAAATTATAAATAGATAAAATGCATAAAGCTAAAATAACTACTAGGGATTAAGTCAACGGTTATTGAGATAGTCTTTGCTTTCTGTAGCAGTTAAACATTCACAGAAGATAAAAACTCACTAATTTCCAATGGGCGAAAGAGAGGCAAGAAAATCGTGAATAATAGTTTTGGCCGTTGGATTAAATTCGAGGTGAATGTCGTAGGGTTTAACCCTAAGAATGTGATATGAGCCTTAACTATTGGTTATTTTGGTACCATGTTGCATGAGGATCTTACATATTGCACGACGATGCAATAATTTGAGCTTGCAAAATTTGTACCACATCACACGAAAATGCCTCGTGTTGCACGGTGATGGCAAACAAATAGCACATATTTTCCATTTACAAAAATTTGTGTTTGCAAAAGTCTAGGGGAACTGTGTCTTCATATGACGAGATGCATTGGTTTTGTGAAAATTTAATATTTTTTTCCTCTAATATTATACAAACACAACCTAAACTCCCAAACACAAACAAATCATCAACATCATAATTACGATCATCAATAATACGTAAATTTAAAAATAAGGTCACGTTACATGTAATGGGATGAAACTCGACGCGATGCTCCTCTATTAGGTTTAAATACGAAGCATATGCAGGAACAAAGAAAACATAAGGGATAGCATACATGCATAATCATCAAATGGGTATGGTTATGTAAAACCTGAAATATAACTACACACACACATCATCACATAATCAATCATCCTTACATGATATTCTCAAATTCAATCCTAACTATTAAATGCAGTGAAGTATGTATTAACTCTATCCTATTGCCATTAACTAAATATAATGTAATTTCCCTAGTGCGCAAACTATCTCAATCAAATCAGTGTCCACAAGGACAAGTATGGGATTGACCTCAATATGAGTCTAATTCCGCAAAGCGAAATTATTTGAATTTCTCTAAATCTCAAACCTCGGGTTTTATAAATCAGCCCATTATCATATCATAGTGAAATCACTTCAAATCTTTATCTTTATTTATTCACAATTACTTCATCACATTCTAAATCAATCATCATTTATTTCATGAATCATAGTAAATGATTCTACTTGTTAAAAATCAAGTTGGTTTGAAGAACTATGACTCTTATTTGTTTTAATGATAATAAAATTATTTTGTGGTAATATCGTAAAGCATTAATGTTCAGATTAAGTGTGCAATTCCCATACCAAGGTTATTTGAAATGACTTTACGTTGCATCCTCTCAAGATTGGACTAAGTTAAAGGAACACCAAGACTCCACTTTGATTTTCATATTCTAAATCTAGCGAACGCGCTCTGAAGCGCGCCTCTAGTGATTCTGGTAATACAAGAAATGCTCTAATTAGTTTGGCTTTCAAGACTACAACAAGAATTTGACCTTCCTGCCTCTGAGAAACCAAGTGTTTTTTTGCCTCTAATAATTTTATCAAGCATCATATTGTTTGATTGTGTATAAAAGTCAATGTCGTGAAAAAAAATATATTCTGAAAAGTCAATGCTCTTATGGAAGTAATTGTTTTGAAATGTTAAACTTTCAAGAAGTCAATGCTATAAAAATTCAATGCTCTAAATAGTCAGCGCTATAAAGAAGACAAATTTTTGGTGCATCCCTTGTCCAACACTTTGAATCCATTATTTGTCTAAAGGTCTATGTAACATACTTTGAGCATGAAATCTTCTACTCTTTATGTTTCCATATCAATTACAAGGACAATTTTTGGACAAGCTTTAATGGTGAATTAATCTTTGTAGTGTTGGAAAGTGCCAGGAGCATTGCATAGGCCGAAAGGCATCCTCCTATAGGCAAATGTGCCGAAAGGGCAAGTGAACGTGGTCTTTTCTTGGTCCTTTAGTGCAATATGGATCTGATAATAACCAGAAAAACCATCAAGAAAACAATAAGGTGACTTACCATCCAATGAATGGTAAAGGAAAATGATCATTTCTAGTTGTATGGTTTAGTCTTCTGTAATTGATGCATACCCTCCAGCTGTTCTGCACTCATGTGGGGATAAGTTCATTACTTTCATTGTTAACCACTATGAGTCCAGTTTTCTTAGGGACAACCTGCACCAGACTCACCCATTGACTATCAGAGATGGGGTATATAATGTCTGCTTGCCAGAGCTTAGTCATTTCTTTTTTTACAACATCCAAAATTAATGGGTTAAGTCGCCTTTGGGGCTGCCTGACTGATTTGACCCCATCCTCCAGTAGAATCCTATTCATACACATGGATGGGTTAATACCAAGAATATCAGCTAAGGTCCATCCGATTCCCTTCCTGTGTTTTCTCAAAATATGCAACAATTTCTCTTCCTGTTCATCTTCAAGTTTTGTTGAAACAATCACAGTTAACATGCCATTTCCTTCTAAATTTGCATATTTCAAATTTTTAGGAAATGGTTTAAGCTCTATTGTCGGTGGCTGTTCCATGGAGGATACAACACCAGTTGCCAAAGCTAAGTCTGCAAAATCAATTATGTTAGTAGAAATATCAATATTAGCACAATGATCAACCTGCAATACAACTTCGATCGCAGCACACACGGAGCACAATTGAGTATCTATACAAAACTCAAAAATATAAGTATCATCAAAATCAGACAATGAAGGAAAATCAGTAGCAAACTTATTGGGGTAAGTGTCATCAACCAAATCAACAAGCAACTCAATTTGAAAAATAGCATGCTCTTCCATGGGGTGTTTCATAGCATCAAATATGTTAAACTTTATAATGCTATTACCAAAATCCATGGATAGAGTTCCATCATGCACATCAATTTTTGTTCTAGTAATTTTCAAGAATGGTCTGCTTAAGAAGATAGGCGCCCTGTTGGACTTATTGTTTCCCTCCATATCCATAATGTAAAAATCTGCATGAAATATCAATTCATTAACTCGAACAAGAACATCCTCCACAATTGTACTCTGTAAAGGTCCAAGAGCAAGAGAGTTAAAAATAGATGTAGGCATAACATTAATGGAAGATCCTAAATCTAACATAGCATTTTCAAATTGACTATTGCCTATGGTACTTGGAATGGAAAAAGTTCTTGGATTTTTTCATTTATGAGGCATGGGCTTAATGAGGGCTGAAATATTTCGCCCCATGTTTACTCTTTCATTACCTTTTAACCTTCTCTGGTGTGTGGACAAATCCTTTAGAAATTTTGCTTATCTTGGAATCTATTTAATTGCTTCAAGAAGGGGAATGTTCACTTCAACTTTCCTAAATGTATCCAGGATCTCCTTATCCTTATCTGCCTCGTCCATTTTCTTAGTATACACTGCCCTTTGAGGAAAAGGAAGTGGTATATTTTGCTCAACATCAACAATTTCAAGTATCAAAGTGTCCTCAACAACCTTGTTATTTTTCACTGCAATTTCATGTACCTTTCGTATTTCAACAGCTTTCCCAGACCTTGATGTAATTGCACTGACATTGGGTGCATTTGGATTTACTACTGACTGTGCAGGAAATTGGTTTGACCCTTAAGTCGGCAATTGATTAATTGAAGTGGCTAGCTGACCAATCTTTGTTTCCAAATTTTGAATGGTGGAATATGTTCTTTGTTGAAATTGGAGATTCTGGACAACCATCTGCTTAACGAGGTCCTCTAATGAAGGTGCATTGTTTGTTGTTGGGGAATATTTTGCTGATGCTTCTTAGGCCGTTGTTGTGCAGATGAATTCCCCCATCTCAAGTTTGGATGGTTTCCCCAACCAGGGTTGTACTTGTTAGATGACAAATCACAGTTGGCTTGAGGATTGTATATATTTGCTGCATATGCTTGAGGAGCATCATCAATTAGATCTTCTTGCAATGTAGGACATGAATCTGTAGGATGCTCAGGAGAAGTGCACATACCATAGACCAATGCTTGTATTTTACCTATTGCCAATTTTTTTACAAAAGATGTAAGCTCATCAAGTCTGCCTTCTAAATTATTGTGGGAAGAAGCTTGAATTTCATTCACACCCCTTGTCAACACTGCTGAATTGCTTCTAGTTGTAAACTGCTGATAGTTAATGGACATGTTCTCAATCAAAGCCTTTGCCACTACTAGGGTCTTATCGACAAGTGCTTCCCCACTAGCAACATCCAAAATGCTTCTTTCCATAGGTAGCAAGCCTTCATAAAAATACTGTATGAGAAATTGTTCAGAAATCAGGTGATGAGGACAGCTATAAACTAATTTCTTGAATCTCTCCCAATACTCTTGTAATGATTTTCTGTCAATTTTTCTGATGCCACATATTTCTTTTCTGATTGAAGCAGCTCTTGATGCAGGGAATAATTTTTCTAGAAACAATATCTTGAGATCATTCCAACTTATAACAAAACCTGGTTGAAGGTAGTATAACCAGACATTGGCAACATCTTGGAGTGAAAATGGGAAGGCTGTCAGCTTAATGTGGTATTATGTGACTCCTTGAGACTTCATGGTAGAACACACAACATGGAATTTCCTCAAGTGTTTTTGGGGATCCTCACCTGCAAGACCATTAAACTTTGGAAGCAAGTGTATTATACCATATTTAAGTTCAAATGGTACAATAACTTTAGGATATGTGATACACAATGCATTATAATTGACATCATGTGCAACAAGTTGTCTTAAGGTTCTATTATTCGCATCAGCCATATTTTGCAGCAAGTTGTCACTTTCACTATATGTCTCTGATACGTTAACACTAGCAGCTCTATTAAGTCTACGACGTAAAAAAAATGTCCTATCTATTTCAGGTTCAAGAGAATGCAGATTTACAGAACTAGCCCTAGTCATGCATCATAATAACAATGCAATTCAAATTCACAATTCTGAAAATTCCAACAAAGTCCCTAGTGCTAAAATTGAAGTGAAAAATCAAAAACCCTGTTAAATAAATTCCAATTTGTTTTGGAATTTTTGGAGAATATGAAAAATTCAAAAAATTGAAAAAAATTGTCTAAACAAAAGGGTCTAAACGTAGGAATTTGAGATTTTGAGTGTCGTGTCCCATTATAAGTTTCTTATATGGGAGTCCTATTCCTTGATTTTTTTTTCTGACGAAATTTTGGAGAAATCCGAGACAGTCGCCTAAAAACTCGGTTTTTTTTTACTAGCAACGTGCCTAGGAGATCGCAAACAAGCCTATCCAACTTGTAGAGTAACAAAACACGAAGAACAATTGTTAGGATGGTTAGTAATACTCTAAAACTGGTTAATATTGGTTAATATTGTTAAGAGAGAGTCCCCGACAACTGCGCCAATTTGATCCGCTGTCGCACACGGGTCAAATACAATTGATAAAATATAAATAGAGGTAATAACTCGAATCATTTTGCAAGGACTTCTGATATAATAATAATAACCAAATTGAAAGTTGAATGAGTTTAATGTCTAATTCGTGATTCTATTCTTATTTAACTATAGAATTGATCAAACAAGCGTAATCGATCCTATGTGAATGTTGTTTCCTTGATTGGATTAAGCATCAGAATCATCAAAATATTACAATGAACGATCAAGCGTCATATAATTATAATTCAATTAAATTAGAAATCGAAACCAAATTCTGTCAAATAAATTTAATCGATCCTATTGAAATTCAATTTAAGCAATGACAATATCAATATAATCGAAAAAACAAGAATAGAATCATGAATTCGAAATTGACAGTGTAACCTGAATCTCAATGTGTTGATGAAACTCTAAACTCGTAGATTAATCTTATAAAATTAATCTTCCATGAAATTAAAATAAAAACTGTTTAATTCTTGTAGCAATATGAATCCTAAAAATTTTCTCCGTAGAAAAGAAACAAAATTGTCAATATATAGTACTTGATATTGGGCTTTAGGGTTTAAAAACAAGTGACCCGCTAATTAAAATTATTACAAAAGTCCAGATTACAAAATCTATAATTTAGGCATAGTAGAGTTCGACATTGGGCTTTTATTCCAACACAAAGGTTGTTGCTCTGATTTTTAGCTTTCCAACGTCTGATCATATGCGCCAATCTGATATCTAGAGCTAAAGTTATGACCTACAGAGCAAGCAATGGTCAAAATGCAAATAATAAAATTATAATTCAAATTCGAACCACACTTTAGAACAAGCTAAAAATATTATTCTAAGCTATAAAGAGCTTTTAAAATACCAAACTAAAAAGCTTGAAACATGTGCCCAAAAGCTAGAAATCTATAATTTAGGTATAGTAGAGTTCGACATTGGGCTTTTATTCCAACACAAAGGTTGTTGCTCTGATTTTTAGCTTTCCAACGTCTGCTCATATGCGCCAATCTGATATCTAGAGCTCAAGTTATGACCTACAGAGCGAGCAATGGTCAAAATGCAAATAATAAAATTATAATTCAAATTCGACCCACACTTTAGAACAAGCTAAAAATATTATTCTAAGCTATAAAGAGCTTTTAAAATACCAAACTAAAAAGTTAGAAACATGTGCCCAAATGCTATGATTAGTATGCCAACAACATATCTTTGTTTTGAGTTGATATGTCTCTAGTTCTCTAATAGAAAGTTGGACATCAGAATTTATCATGTCCTATTAAATGTAATGTTCTTTTAAAAATGAGTAATATGTTTAAATAATTTTGTTTTAAAAAAAGTTTATATAATATTTGGTTATGTATATAAACATAAAATTAATATTTTAATATATTGTATACTCATTAAATATGTTATATTAAATATATTATACATCAGTTTAACTTTATAAAATTGCTAATATTAAGCATAATAATAAATATTTATTACATAAATAGAATAACATGTAAAGTATTTAATCATTATTTTAAATTTTATCTTAAATATATTAACATAATAGAATATAAGTCTATTTTAAAATAGTCTTCTGGAATGTTGCTTGTTTTTACTAATATAATATTATGTCTATTTATAGTTATTATTGATACAAAAATTACGGAAATAAATAAATTATCTCTTTTTTTTTTTTGACTGAAAATAACCACTTTGAAAGTCATATGACTGACTTATTTGCTTAGTTTATAGTATGATTACTTTATCATATGACATAAGCTCCTATAAATTAACTCCCTTGAGATAGTTTCATAGTATCAATATATCTTCTCTATCTCTTCAAGTTACTTTATCTTACATAGAGACATGGCTAGAGTTTTGGTATTAGCCTTCGTTCAAGTGTGCTTCTTCGCAGTGTTTGCTAAAGAGTTTGATAATCTTAAACACAAACACCATCATCACCATCACCATTGTTACACCCTAAACCCCAAAATAATATATATATATATATATATATATATATATATATAATAATAATAATTTATATTATATTTCTATAAAATTTGCAGCAAATAAATAAAAATATGTTTCCAAGAAAAGAAAAACTTTTATTGTTCGCTTAGGATATCACGTTTCTTAAAAATCAAAAGAAACGTTTTAAACTTATTTTCCCCGTTAAAATAATGTAATCTCCATAAGCTTGATATAAGTATGATTACTTGATTTAATTTAAAAACTTACTAGTACTTCTAAGATTTTCATCCAAAATTTTGTTTCAAATTAAATAAGTAAAATACAAATTAAACTCTTATTCCCGGTATCACCTATCAGAGTGTGGTTCCTCCCAAACTTAAACTTCAAGTTTCATTAACCTGTAACAACTGTGATTTCCCAAACACAGGGCCAAACCTGTCAAACACAAACAACGAAAGAGGTGAGTTTCGAAATCATGACGACAATATAATACAAGTAAGAAGAAGACGCAAACAATCATAATAGAACCGTATCATTACACAAACATTCCATCAAGAAAATATCACATTATAAAGTCAAAATCACTCAAAGAAAATCAACAAATTTCACTATAACATCAAATCGTCTAAGAGAAATTATCACCACACACGATACATATTAATCACAACAAAACAACCACAAGGAAATACAATGCTATGCATGAGCTTAGACTCTACTTCACAATGTGGTACCATTCTAACTCTGAAGTACATGGTTAGGAGGCTTAATACTATGACTCCATCTCGGTGAACAGACAATTCAAATTGGCCATGTCCACATAGATCCCCTCAACTCAATCTGAGACACATATACGTGATAGTCGAGGTAAACGTGTGTTGCGTGGTAGCTCCCGACATTTGGAGTGCTACCTCCTAGTCACCTAGGAAATCTCCACCTGTATACCTCAAAGGTCTAACAATCTTGCCTTAAGACTCGACAACAGACCGCCACGATCAGGCTCATTCACTTGTATTTCCTCAGATTCACTAGGCTTGTCAGGCCCTACCAATATAATGATAAACTAATCTTCACTTCACAAATTCTCAATATTTATTTTCTCCCTCATTAGCTTATTAGACTACTCCATTAAGAGCATCATCTTTATAAATCATCACTATTTCATCATATATGGGGTACTTCAATATTCTCATCACAATTTTATAACGTCATTAGTCATACATAATCATAATCATCGTATAAACTCATCACAATTTTATAGCATCACTAATCATACATAATCATAATCGTCATATAAACTCATCACAATTTTATAACATCACTATTATCGATAAAAAAATCAGCATTACCATCCCGCATACATATATCATACCATGAATCCATAATTAATTATCACATCACATAAATTCATCTAATCAAACATATGCATCAAATTCATTTGAAATCAAATATCATAATAATATCAAATACCACTCATTTAACGAAATTAAATAAATCAACACCTTATAAATATTTCTATTCCATATTTTAATCTCACAATTTCCATATTTTCACATTAATCAATTTATCACTCAAAGGGCTACTGATGTGTGTAGCGGGCCCCAGATGAATCGTTGGGAAATACAGTTTTCCCGTTCTTCTCGCATTATATTATAATCATGAATTCAAACGCTCTCTCACCCCTTACCTTATTTTGATGCTTTCACACACGAATATGATTCCACAAAGCAAACAACCTTTGTTTTTTGACTCTTCGTCTTTCAATCGATCTAACTCGACAATTTATGGGTAAACGTTAAAAATAGATTATGAAAATACACTCTAAAAATTAATTTCAAAATTCGGTCAAGGAAACTTACCATAAATCAGAAAACAAATCAATGGATAAAATAGCCATTTTTCACACCATTGTTTTGGTGTTGGTTTCACTGAAATCAGACTTACGGTGAAGAAGAACGGTTCAAACTAAGGAATTTTATAAACAGAGAAGTCGGGTATTTTAGAGAGAAATTTAGATGGTTAAAAATCTGAGGAAGTATGTTTATTTGACTACCTAAATAAATAAAACGACATACTAATATTTGGATGAGAACGGAGAAACTTTTCCAGAACAATTATCGATCGTCGGTGTCAAACTATAAGTTGTTGTTGTGTTTCTCTTTGATTTTACGGCCGCCGTCCAACTTCTTTCCTTTTTTTTTGTTTTATTTTTTTAAGTTCACACATGGATCAAACCCATTGGTCTCCTTTTAGGTTTTACTAGTTTTATTTTATTTATTTTTTTAAAACACAATTTCATTAATAAAACATTATTAATATTTCAAAACTAATAATTTATAAATAAAAATAATTAATCTTTTCAAATACATTAATAACCAAAACTCTCATAATCAAAATAATCCCTATTATAATACTTATTTTTCCAAATACTCAAGTTAAGATATTACCGTCATTAGAGAATAATCGAAATTCTAAAATAAATAAATATAACATCAACACTTTATATTAATTACTAAATCTTAATTAATATATATAAAACCACAATGTCATAACAAGTATATAAAAATAAAGGAAATCAAACACAATATCACTATTATCTCAAGATAATTATTTATAAAAAAAAACATATATAAAAATAGAAAATAGTTATAAATAATTGAAATATAACTAGGTTCATACTTAACATCAATCAAGCGCACATAAAAGTATTACATTAATTGGGTACACGTATATACACGTAAAATCAGATAAAATATTTTTCTTTAAAATACATGTATTACACTAAAATACTATTATTTTTTAAAAAATATATCAAATAATAAAATATAATATTTATTGTTTATATCGCTCATGTAATCTAATATTTATAAAACTAGCACATGATAGAAATCACCTATATAACAAAAATTTGTCAAAAAATTTATCATCATATATTCTAAAAAAATTTTAATATTAAATTGATTATTCAAAAGCGTACTTAACTAATAAAATAGTTTATTATAAAATTTAGGGTGTTACAACCATCATCATCACCAACTTGCCCCAACCCCGACCCATGTTCAACCTCCATCTTTAACTCCTATTCAATCTCTTCATCAAAGTGAATCCATCTACAAACGACACCATCATTTATCATCCTCAACCCCAACCCCTGCCCATGTTTCACACCACAACCACCATCACCATCACAAATCAACCCCATCCACTGCACCTTCTTACTTCTTATCCACTAGTTATGAACTGAGTAAGGAGCACAAACACCGCAAACATCATCACCATAAATCATCAGCCCCAACCCATGGCCATGTCCATGTTCCTTCTTTGGCCCCTACTCCTCCACCCTTTCTCTGCTGGGTGGTTTCACTCCCCAAGTGGAACCCACTAGTTTTATTAGTATTAGTATTATTATTATTGAAATAAAAGAAAGGGAAAAAAAGGGTATTATTGGGCTAGGCCCACGTGAAGGAAATAAAAGGGATTTAGAAATTCTAAGAATTAGAAGAACGAAAGAGAACGGCTGCCAGAGAAGAAAAATAAGGGTTTGGTTCCGATGGTGATTACAGGTGTGTAGCAAACTTGCTCTGTTTGATCTACAAATTTAGTATGTTATTTCTACCACTAAGTTTGTTATTTTAATATACAGTTTGAGTAGTTTTATCTTCTCTGAGAGTTACTTTGGCATACCCACTTTAGTGGAAGGTTGTTATTGTTGATTGATGTTCCTTATTGTTATTAGGAAGACTCTGGTGTACCCATTAATTATTATAGTGGAAGTTTTATTGGACTAGGTCCCGTGGTTTATATTCTCTCAATTTGAGGAATGTTTTCCACGTTAAAAATTGCGTTTGTCTCATTTAATTTTCTGCCAATTATTTTTGCTCTATGGAATTGTATTTTCTGTTTGGCCATTTATCTGCATAGGTGGGGGAAAAATATTCCACATTATTGAGATAGTTATCGCTAATTATCTCTGGTTTTTCCCAACAAAGTGGTATCTAGAGCTCGGTTATTTGATTTGTGCATTTAAACGGAGGAGGAAAATAAAGGTCCCAATATGATTAAACTCAACTCTTCTAATTATACACTTTGGAAGACTCTCATGGAAGACATGTTATACAGTAAAGATTTGTATGATCCTATTGAGGGTGACACTGTTAAATCCGCAGATAAATCTGACGCTGACTGGAAGAAGATGAATAGAAAGGCAGTGGCATTGATCAGGCAGTGTTGGATCTTAGTGTGTATCCACATGTGGAAACTGAAATAGATGCTAACAAGATGTGGGAAAAAATTAAAAGAGTTGTATGAACGAAAGAATGTGCAAAATAAAGCATTCTTCATTCGAAAGCTGGTGAATATGGAATACAAAGATGTGGATTCAATGGCAGAGCATATGAGTATTTTTTAAAATACAGTGAATCAGTTGACAACTGCAGAAATTACATTAGATGATGAGTTGCAAGCGTTGTTATTGTTGAGTTCCTTGCCTGATAATTCGGAAGTCCTTGTTGTGACGTTGACCAATTCAGCTCCAAGTGGAAAGTTGAAAATGTCAATAGTTAAAGAGAGCATGTTGAATGAAGAAGCTCGAAGCTCGAAGAAAGGAACAGAACTCACTAGTTTTATTAGTATTAGTATTATTATTATTATTAAAAAATAAAAATAAAAGGTATTATTGGGCTAGGCCCACGTGAAGGAAATAAAAGGGATTTAGAAATCCTAAGAATTAGAAGAACGGCTGCCAGAGAAGAAAAATAAGGGTTTGGTTCCGGTGGTGGTAACATGTGTGTAGCAAATTTGCTCTGTTTGATCTACAAATTTAGTGTGTTATTTCTACCACTGAGTTTGTTATTTTAATATATAGTTTAAATAGTTTTATCTTCTCTGAGAGTAACTTTGGCATACCCATTGTTTGTGAGAGAGATCAATCAAGGGGAAGAGATGAAGACAAAAAGAAGAAAAATGATAAAGATACAACAGTAGTTGCATCTATTAATAATGTCTACATTGTTTGTGATGATAATTCCATAAACCTTGAATGAGTATATAAAATTATCGGTATGTGAGATGTTTGGGTTGAAACTGGGATTGGTTGCAAGCTTCAATTGAAGAATGTTAGACATGTACCTAATATTCCCCTAAGCTTCAATTGAGGGTTATCAAACTTACTTTGGTGGTGGTGGTATATGTAAAATCACCAAAGGGTCTCTAGTGGTTGCAAATGAGCAAAGTTCCACTTCTCTCTATAGGATGTTTATGAAGTTATGCAAGAAAGAAGTGAAAGCAATTGAAGATGCATCTTTTGATTTATGGCATATGCGCCTCGGTCACTTGAGTGAGAAAGGACTCAACATACTTGCGAAGAAAAAACTTTCTTCCTGTGAATGGTACGTCTCTAAAAACATGCACTCATTGTTTTGCTGGAAAACAACATAGAGTTTCTTTTCATAATACTGGTCCTCATAGGAGGCAAAATATTCTTGATTTAGTTCATACTGATGTTTGTATGATGGATAGTAAATCTCTTGGTGGTGCATCGTATTTTGATACTTTTATTGACGACCACTCTAGAAAAGTGTGGGCATTTCCTTTGAAATCTAAAGACCAGGTATTTAGAGTCTTCAAGCATTTTCATGCAAGTGTTGAAAGAGAAAAGGGAAGGAAATTGAAATGTGTTCGATCAGATCACGGTGGCGAATACAGAGGTCCATTTGAAGAGTATTGTAGAGAACATGGAATCAGGTTTGAGAAAACAATTTCAAAGACACCTCAGCATAATGGTGTTGCAGAGAGAATGAATTATATGATTAATGACAAAATCAGCATAATGGTTATGTTGAACATATTCAAAGTGTGAAGAATAAATGTTATGTGATATGTCGTTAATAAGTTAGTATCGCATTATATTTTACTAAAGTGTCCACATTCATGCATCCATTCATAGTTGTGTGGTGGTGCGTCCATAATTGGTTGGAGCCCACAGATCCTTGCGGGGATGTTGAGTTAGTGGTGTTGCTTGGAAGGACCCATGAAACCCTTGCAGGGGAGGCGATATTCCGGAATCATTATATTGGCATATAGACTAAGTAATAAGGTACGTCGGAATCATTATATTGGAAGGAATCATGAAGCCCTTGCAGGGTATGTTTTATAAAGATAACTGATACATTGTATCTACTGGTTTTGGGTGAATTAACGTTATAAAATATGTGATATTGTATCTCCTGGTTTTGGGTGAATTAACGTTATTAAATATGTGACATTGTACTTCTATATCTTATTGTTATTGTACCTCTTGGGTCGTTTGGATGGATGAATTAATGTTATTAATTAGGTAGATATCGTAATGTTATATTTGTATTGTCACTGTACCTGTTGTTTGGTCGTTTGGGGTGAATTAACGTTACTAATTACGCAAACATTGTACTGTTATATTTTTATTGTTATTGTACCTTTAGTGCGTTGTGATTTTTAATTGTTAAATGAAGTACATGATTTACTTATATTTTTTCTATAACAACTATATATGCATGCATATTTGCTATGTTTTTGTTATTTGGAGATGACCCTTACATTTGACAGGACGTTACATATAGTGCTAATTGAGCGAATAATGTCACGGTCAACCTAATAGGAGAAATGCGTTGAAGTACAATAGCATGCAGTTGGAGGCTTTGAGATACTTTTGTGCTGTTGTTAGACTTGTTGGGTTAGTTTACCACAAGTCCAAAGTTTATGACCAACTAGGATTTATGCTTGGGTAGTAAAATATCAATACTTTTGACTACAAAAGTCTCTTTTGTTTAACGTATTAAATTTACTTTTAGTGATTGTAAATATTTTGATTCTTTATTTTTGAAACTATAACTAAAAATATTATTAATTAATTTTAGGATAAATGAGTATTTAAAATAATTATAAATAAATAAAACGAATTTGTATTTTTACGTTTAGAACTTTGTTAGTTAATGTCCCGAAAAAGCGGGATGTTACAAGTGGTATCAGAGCAGTTCGATCTAGACTAGACTGTGGGTTAGTGAGATAGTTTTTAATCTTGTTAGTGTTGGTCATGTGTCTTGGAGGTCGTCAAGAGATGGTGTGTAAGTTTATGCACCACTCGAATCTTGATCAAAATATTTCTTCACCTAAACATTGTGTACATATTGCACAAGAACACAAATCATGTTCTTAATCGATTTATCAGAGTGGCGCGACGGAAGCGTGGTTTAATCTTAGTGGGTCTTGTTGGGGTTGTGATATGGAGGTTACAATTAAGGTTTTATGTTAGTTAACGGTCCAAAACCCTAGGAGAAGAAAATTATCGAGGGAACGAAAGAGATGATTGAGTCGTGTTCAATTCGACATGTAGATCATTAAGTGTGAATTTTATGATAGTCACATTCATGAGACTAAACAGTTATGATACTATTAAGTAGTTTTGGGTTGATGTAAAATTATTACTAGTTGCATGATTGAGTAAGTATGAACTTGTTAATTGCTTAAAAGTATTCTATAGAGTAAAGATATGTATTTTATAACCAAGAATTCAAATTAGTGAAGCATGTGAATACTTGTAGGATATGATAACATAAGTTTCAACTTTCATGTTTGACAATACCATACACTAAATGAATGAGAATGATTTGAAGCGATCAATCGTAGGCTTGATCAAAGATCTCAATGTAGGTGATACTAATTATTGTTTATTATGGGGTGAATGGAAAAAATGATGTTGTTTGGCTGAGGTTGTGGTGAATTAAAGATGTTGAGGTTTAAGAGTACATTAGAGACGATAATCTTAAATGGTGTGTTGAGAATGAAATTTTTGAATTAAAGAGATGATTTGTGTTTATGAGTTGTAGTTAACGAGTAAATGATACTAAACCCTAAGGGATGAGAATTTAAGTAGTAAATCATATGGATTAGATTTTTAGTCATAAGAGCAACAATGAATTAAAAAAAAAATCTTGTGGGAATAATTCAAGTTGAATATAATTAGAGTATTGGATCCAAAAGAACGTTTGAGAACGATGACACGTTGGGTATATTCGTGGAAAATTGTCACAAATGTTTGACTATCTAACATGTATTCAGATTATGATTATAAACAAAATCTTGTGTGGTGTAGGTTTCGGTATGTAGAGGACTTGAAAGGATTAGAGTAATACCAGACTTGGTGAATATGATTTTAGAGTTGTAAATGGGCAGAATAATGTTAGGTGTAAGACCCATGGTTTTCAATTCTAATTTATGTATTTGGTGTAATTTGGTATTGAACTCTAAGGCTTTTTAGCCAAGTTATTGATATTTTGTGAGTTTAATGCCCAAGAATATCTTTTGATGCCCCGATTAAAATTATTCGTCGATAAATAAATTAGATTAAGTACGGTGAATCTTTTGTCGAAGAATAATTTATTTATGTTACGAAAAATTTAATACCGGGCAGTTTGGTTAAAAATATCTCGGGTTGCTGAAAATTGCATCTGTCAATTGAGTTGCGACGAGAGTGAATATTTTTATCAAATGGTTTGAGAGGTTATGGGTGAAATGGTAATTTTAATAAATATCTAGATATTTTTAGATATTGGTTAAGTTATAGTTAATATATATAAAAATCTATATATATATATATATATGTTTGGAGGGAAAAAGAAAGGAAAAGGAAAAGAAAGAAAAGGAAATAGAAAGGAAGGAAAAGGAAAACAAAGGAAAAACAGAAACAGAGGAAAGAAAATGTTTTCTTCCTCCCCGGTTGTCACGCGAACCCCAACTTTCTTCCTTCTCCATTCTTCATTTCTTTTGCTACCTTTTGTTTCAAGAAAAGGAACCAAGGCTTGGTGAGTGAGAAAGCAAGGATTTCTCAGCTTCATTTTTCTCCTTTGATTCAAAAACGGAGAAAAACGGTATTGGTGTTTTCGAAACCGTCAAACACAAACCCTCACGTTTCTTCTAGATCGAAGCTTTATTTTGCGAAGAAATAGAAGGGAAAGTTGCTCACCTCTCCGCTACGGTGCTAGAGAGTCAACTTTGGAAGCAACGACGTGACTGAAGTTTTTACCGAAATCAATCGCGGTACCGTAATCGCTTGTTAAAGCTATCGTTAAGGTAAGGGCTCCTTCAAAACTTTTAGTTTACATTTAGGGACTTACCTGTGGTTGAGTGGAAAAGAAATTTGTTAGGGTTGAAGTGTAGAT
Organism: Cicer arietinum; assembly: GCF_000331145.2. NCBI lineage: Eukaryota > Viridiplantae > Streptophyta > Magnoliopsida > Fabales > Fabaceae > Cicer > Cicer arietinum. Next base: position 54,232,806 of record NC_021165.2, read on the forward strand.
TTGGGGAAAATGAATTTAATGCTTTTATGGGTGAAATTTTAGAGTTGGGTTTTTGGTGATATTGATGAGTGTTTTGTGGAAAATGAATTTAACTCATTTATGGGTGGTTTTGAGGAAATAAAATTTGATGTGTTTGAGCGGTGGGTTGTGATGATTTGTGTTTTGTCGTGTTTGACGTGCTCATAATTAAGATTATAAATTTGGAGATGTGTTTGTGTGGATTTTGTGGAAAAATGAATTGATGTGATTTGGTGTGAATTGTGGATTGAATTTTAGATTATGTCTGAGTATGCTCTGTGTGAAATTTGAAAATCATTAGAGTTAAATGAGTATTAAAAATGGGGAATCTTTTAATATCTGCATTTACTTAATGATTGTCGTGGAT
>NC_021165.2:54233383-54237269 GCF_000331145.2 Cicer arietinum
GTACTTCAGCCTGTGATAGGCGGTACATTTACGATTTACGTTTTTAGTAAATCGTGTTGACCCGTGATAGGTAACACCTAGGTAATTTAGTACTTCGGCCTGTGATAGGCAGTACAATTATTATTTACGGCCCTTCGAGGAGGGTTTTGGTTTGGAATCCTGAGTCCATGCATTTTGGCATATACTAGGGTGCTCGACACACGAGTCACGTTTGATTCAAGATTATGATTGAGTGTTTGAACTCAAGTGGTTGTTGTGATTGATTGCAAAACCTTTTCGAAACTCAAGTTCTCATGGTGATTGTGCTATAATTGCTAAGTGTGAATGTTTTGGATTTGTGTGTAAGTGTGATTGATTGTAAAACCTTTTCCAAACTCAAGTTGTCATGGTGATTGTGCTATAATTGCTAAGTGTGATTGTTTGGATTTGTGTGTAAGTGTTGATTGATTTCGAAACCCTTTTTAAAAGCTGAATTTTGCTGTTTTCTGCAGTTTTCTGATGTGTATTCGAATACAGAAGGTTGTATTCGAATACAGACATCCTGTTTTTGCTCCTGACTTATGTGTAGTCGAATACAGAAGGTTGTATTCGAATATAGACATGTTGTTTTTGCTGCTGACTTCTGAAACAGCCATGTATTCGAATATAGAGATGTTGTATTTGAATACGACAATGCAGTTTTGTTTAAAATTTCATTTTTCAACTTTGTTTATGCATGTTTGGCATATGGAAACCCTTTTAAGGTGCATGCTAAGTTGAAAGGTTATTTTGTGCATTTATAACTTAAATGTTATGTGTTAATTGTTAATTTCGGTTGGTGAGCTTTACAACTATTGTGGAAATCTGGGCTTTGCCCTCAGATGAGAACCAGGATCTTCCCACCAGTTAGTACCATGTGGATGGGAACATAGTTGGACACACCTGACTGGAGCTGTGTTAGGAGGAATCTTGTAGGGCACGTGAAGATCATCCGAGATGTATAGTTTTTGTAGAATGATCAGATTAGGTTGACGTATAGGGACTAGATGTCTTTCTTATTTGGGTTGTGTTTATTTTAATTTGGAAGACTGTGCCTATACCAATATTGTCAGCTTGAAATTTTATTTTGATGGGTTCCATGTAACCACTCTTTGATGTGATGTGGGGAGTTAAAATTCTTGGGGCAGTGCTTTTGTACAGGTGTCTGTCGAGAATACCACAGGGGTATGAGCTATGTCTGATAGGCCTCACGGCCCCTGTGTATTTTGATGTTTGAATATTTTGGATTTTGATTTCGAAAACTATTCTGCTGCTTGTAAATATTTGTTGAGTTTGTCGTTATGTTACGACTTAAATATTTATCCAAAAGTATTTCCTTCTTTATTTCTTTGTTTTTATGAATTTGTTTTGAAAAAAAAAATACACTCACGCTGTTAAATTCGTGGTGTTAAATTAGTGGTATCAGAGCTTTGGTTTGGATTTCTTTGGGGGTTGTGGAGCTTTTGGTTATAGATTGTAGGTCAACCTGTAGGTTAGGAGTCATTATCTAATCACGCGTCGGGGTAAATTGTCTGAGTTGTCAGGTTAGGTATAGTTATTATGTGTTGATGTAGTCGGAAGTTAGTTTCAAAATTATTTGAAATGGTGTTAAGACTCTCCTTGATGATGGTCTTATAGGAAAACCATGCCGCCAAGAAGGAATGACGCTCCAAGAGCCAATGTTAATAGAGATGATCAAATGGCGGAAGCTATGAATAACATGGCTGCTTCTGTTGCTGCACAGACTGCTGCCAAGACTCTGCGGGATCTAGAAAAGAGGGGAAGAGAGATCCGTGCTGCTGAGTCAAGAGGATTGGAAGATTTTCGCCGTTACAATCCTCCCAAGTTTAAGGGTGATGAGAATTCAGAGAAATCGGATCAATGGATCCAAGAAGTGGAAAAGATCTTCGAAATGATGTGCATGCATTAGGAAGGCTTGTCGACTTAAGCAATAACATAATCTATGAAATGAAATTTAACTTGCGAAATCACAAACAGATATTTTAAGATTAAGTGCAAGTCAGTACGACTGTTTCATCATAGTACACATTTAGTGAAAGGAAAAAAAAACATAAAGAAAAGAAAGTCAACATACACTGACATTAAACAAAGAAAACGAGAAAATGGAAAGACACAGGACGAACAACAGTAAGAGAAAAAAAAGGAAAGAAAACTTCTCTTAGTTTAGTAGTTCAAGGATTCTCGTTTAGATCATCCGCTCCTGTTCCGCTATGGTCGCCAGTATACTGGTGATGTGCAAATATATCATCATAAAACATGCCTCCTTGTGTCTATTGAGCGAAGGATGTACTTGCGACCTTAGTTTGTTTTGCTTTTTTGTTGGGTTGCCATTAGGTCCTGCAAAACAAGTATTCATACCTATAGTTCAAAATATTTCAAGTTAGAGATACTTAATTTAAGCATGGTCCCCTTTAGAAAAATAACAACTTAAGTGGCCCTGGGTTAGTCCAACAAAATTGTACATGATAATAGTGCGTATGCATTGAATGACATTTTAACGAATAGTTGGAGTGCAGTACAAATTTCGTGGTCCTTAAGGTGCAGAAGTGGTTGTGTCATTTTAACAAACAGTTGGAGTGCAGTCATGTTTTGTGGGAATTAAGGTGCAAAAGTGGTCGTGTCATTTTAACAAACAGATGGATTGCAGTCATAAAACACATGAACAACTCACATATATGCAACATTAACACCTATTCAATCTCAGAAAATCAACATGCATGTATGAACAATTCCTAATACTAACATAAATTCGACATGCATGTATGAACAATTAAGGAACCCAGATGCATCGATGAACAAGAAAGTGTTGGACTTTAGTCCTTTGAATCCTAATTTTGACATAATTAACAAACATACAATGTTCATACATCATATGATAAATCTAACATTTTAATTGAGCAAGATTTCAGGAACAAGAACTCAACCCTACACACTAGAGACAAATTGCTTGGAACTCAAGAAATCAACAAAAGTTGAATATTCACTGAGGAAATCGATTGGGAAATCGATTTCATAAAAAGGGTTGTAAGGAATCTAACTGATGTGATTGTATAATCGATTAGGCAACAATGAAAATTGCGCAAGTCAGTGGCAACCTGTTTTACAGGCTAATCGATTGGCAAATCGATTGTACACATCACAAAATAAAACTGATTGAAACAAATCGATTAGGAAATCGATTGGACAAGTCACAGTCACAATCCATTTTCTAGGGTAATCGATTGGCAAATCGATTGCTTAGATAATATTTGAAAAATAACTTGACCTGTGACAAACACAATCGATTGGACAATCTATTGTGAAAATTTCAATCATGTTAAGTTTGGTTTTAATCGATTGGGAAATCGATTGAACTAAACATCTGGTAAGAAATTTTCAGGCAAATACTACCAAATCGATTGGCACTTCGATTAACATGAAAATATCTAAGTCACTGTTTTGAACACAATCGATTGACAAATCGATTGAAAGAAATGTTTTTGAAATCACAGTGAACTTTCAGCTTGTGGCCAAATCGATTCTGTGTATTTGTAAATCGATTATGAGACTTAGTAAATCGATTAAGTAATCGATTGGTGTGACTTTTATTGAAACAAAACACCTGACATCGATTATGCAATCGATTCATATAAGTCTGAACATAATTTACTGAAAAGAGTTTTTTTAAAAGAATCGATTGGCAAATCGATTGGTTTATGTAGTTTCAAGATTCAAGAAAAACAAGACTCGCGATAATCGATTGACAAATCGATTACACCTGTTTTATAACTTTAATCATTCGATTGGTGTTGACACCTAATTTTGTCCGATTTTTACTTTTTTATTAAAAAGGAAATAATGATAATAA
>NC_021165.2:54237769-54238544 GCF_000331145.2 Cicer arietinum
GCATGTTGAAGCCGGGAAAACGACTCGCACCCAGAAGCCGAGAAAACGACTCGCATGTTGAAGGCGGGAAAACGACTCGCACCTAGAAGCCAAGAAAATGACTCGCATCTTGAAGTCGGGAAAACGAAGCGAATTCTTCTAAAAATTATTTTTTGGACAAAATTAGAATTTGTTATCTTTACTTATTTTTACTTTGATTCTCAAGTAAATTCTAAGTAAAGAGGGGCAGCTGTTGACACCTAATTTTGTCCGATTTTTACTTTTTATTAAAAAGGAAATAATAATAATAATAAATATATAATAATAATAAAAAATATGTAAATATATATGAATAAATATAAAAATAAAAATAAATAATTAGGGGTATAAGCTTTTAACAATCACAAGTGTTTTCGGTTCTTGTTTGCCTCTAATTCTTGTTCAGACTAGTTTCTTTTCTAAAAAAATAATAATAAGAAATAAAAATAAAGGAAATTGAAAAGAAATGAATTGATGGTCATAAAAATCAATGCAATGATGATCAAAATAAATGAAAAAAAAACCAAAAATAAATGGATTGATGGTCATAAAAATCAGAATAATGGTGATCAATTGAATAGAAAAGAAAACCGAAGAAATGAATCAATAGCAATAAGAATCGGTATAATTGTGGCCAATTAAAAGAAAAGAAACCAACAAAAATAGATTAATGGTAATCAATTGACAATTATTCTTTTGTCTTTTGAAATCTATACCCAAAAGTCTATAAATAGTCGGCCACAAGAAGACAAAAGGG
>NC_021165.2:54239400-54249084 GCF_000331145.2 Cicer arietinum
AATATTTTCTACCCAAGAACTACATGAGTTTTGATTTCCCTATTGCACCTGGGGATACGTAGGAGCAAGGTCTTTCCCTTGTCAAACCAAATTAATAAAACAGATATTTTTTTTCTTTCATTAATGTAAATAATTTAATTTTTTTATTATTCTTTTTGGGGTAAAAATAAATAAATAAATAGTTTGTATATAATTAATTATAGGGTAACCGTCTTAACGGACGTTGTAGGGCGATAACGTCTTAACAGACGTTGAAGGGCGATAATACTTCCCTACTCGTAATCGACTCCCGAATCCAAATTTTTGAACCAAAAATATTATTTTAGGTTTTATCCAATTTTTCCTTTAATAAAAATAAAATTGGTGGCGACTCTTTTTATTTTTTTTTCGCGGACAAACCGGACGCGACAATTGGTAAATCGATTGATTAGTTGTTTTTCAGAAACTATATAAACTGTTTTCAATCATTCTCTCATTAACACATGTAAACACTTGAAAAACATCTTGAATATACTTCAGAATACTGAAGAACTCTTAAGAACACATTGTTAACATTCTGATATTGCTTTTTCAGATCAAAGCCAAAAAGATTATCCATAATCATTGAGAGAGCTGAAAAAGTATTCTTGAGAGAAAAGACAATGTTCTCATAAACAATCATTGAATAACCAGATTCGTGTGAGATACATTGATCAAGATTGAAAACACTTTTTGTACTTCTTTTATTTTTCTTGTAATAAATTCTTTGTAAAGAAACGACTGCGAAAAATCCAGTTAGAAACTGGTGGCGATCTTCTTGGGTGAGAGGCCTCATCAAGAAGGAGCTTAACTTGATTTTGTGTGAGTCTGCCGAGTGACTGCAAGGATCAAAGGGTTAAGCAATAGGAAAGAGATTGTGTTAGATAGATAGGTTTCAAGGAAACTGGACAATCTGTAAACAAGTCACAATTCTTTCTATTGGAGAAAAAACTGAAATCCAGTTGGATTGTCAGGACTGGATGTAGGTTGTCTCGTTGACAACTGAACCAGGATAAATCTTGGTGCATTCTATCCCTTATCCTTTTACTTTTAATTGTTAATCTTGTATGCCGCATTATAATTCCGTTGTGTGTATGAATCTAAATAAATCTTGCATCGTATGATTGTATGTTCGATCTTAATTGTATGCTAGGCGTATTCGATTTTCTATATTGCTTTAATTTGATTAAAGACTGATATATTCTGATTATTTCGAGGTCATAATAATCAACATAAAGAGTTGATATTAGAAATTGGGGGAAACTTACTTGAGGATGAAAGAATGTTGAATAGGAGAGGAAAACTTACTTGAGATATTGGAGGAGGGTTTGGAGAGTGATAATGAAGAAAAGGAGACTGCCCTTTGATGATAATGGAGGAGGTTTGGAATGTTAGAAGACGGAGGTTTTAAAACTTGGCCGTGAAAAGCGCTTGGGCGCGCTTCAGGCGCGCGTTGACAGTGACAAATGCTGGAAAAAGCGCTTCAGGCGCGCAGTTACAGTGGCAACACCTGGAAAAAGCGCTTCAGGCGAGCTTGGGCGCGCTTCGGTCATTTGGAGCTGTACAATCGCTTCTCAACGTATCTTTTTGATTCCTTGCTCATACCAAACATCAAAACTAAGAGAACTAGAAATTAGAAACTAAAATTGGAACTAAATGGAGTAAAATAGATCTGAAATGCAATAAATAAATACGGTGCAAAGGATATAAAATTGGGTTGCCTCCCAATAAGCGCTTCTTTAAAGTCATTAGCTTGACGTCTCAACTATTGTCAAGGTGGTATATATGACAGGAAGAACACATCATCCTTCTCACCAAGAGATACATATTTCAAGTGAGGTGGCAATTGCTTGAGTGCAGCTGATGGCGTATCTTTCTTTTTCTCTACATATTCATCTTCATTCCTTTTCAACCCCTCCCATGTAGTGGGGAAACGGGGGGAGTAAGATGGTGATGCTTCTAACATGGCTAAAACCTCTTTCACCTTCGGATCTTTACTTTCTTTAACAACATCTTGGGGTAGGCCTAACACTCTTTCTAATGGCATAATGTGTCCTTGATGTTCACCTTCTTCATCGACTATCGAATTAAAAATCTCAATTCGGTTGCACCCTTCTCTTTCGTTTGAATGCTCCATGGCTTTTAAAATATTGAATGTGATTGTTTCCTCATTTACCTTAAAGGTTAAGGTGCCATCTGCTACATCAATCATAGCTCGCCCTGTTGCTAAGAACGGTCTCCCCAAAATCAAAGGAATGTCATTGTCTTCCTCCATGTCTAGTACCACGAAATCCACTGGAAAAATGAACTTATCCACTTTAACCAACACATCTTCCACCACTCCATAAGGGTGTTTCATTGAGCGATCCGCAAATTGTAGCATCAGTTGTGTGTCTTTGACTTTTCCAATGCCCAGTTTTTTGTATATGGAAAGGGGCATAAGACTTACACTAGCCCCAAGATCACACAGAGCCTTCCCAAAAGTTCTATTTCCAATGGCACACGGGATTGAGAAGCTTCCAGGATCCTTGAGCTTCGGCGGAAGTTTTCTCTGTAGTATAGCACTACATGCTTCGGTTAGCATCACTGTTTCACCGCCGATTTTTCTTTTCTTTGATAGAATCTCCTTCATGAACTTGGCGTATGTTGGCATCTGTTCTAGTGCCTCTGCAAAAGGAATGTTAATTTGTAATTTTTTAAAAACATCAAGGAACTTACCGAATTGTTTTTCTGTTTCTTCCTTTTTTAACCTTTGAGGAAACGAAAGTCGAATTTATGGTTTCGGCAGTGGTTCCCTTTTTTGTACCACAGGTTCTTCCTCCTTTTCAAGAGTGGTGTGCTCCTCCACTAAGGTCGGTGTGACTGTTTCTTCTGAATGGGTCGAGCTTGAAGTACTTACACTTTGTTTGACTTTAAGCGTTACTTGTTCACTTACCTTGCCACTCCTTGTTGTCACGGCATTGACATAATTTCGTGGATTCGGAACCGTGTCACTAGGAAAATTTCCAATCGTTCTTTGTGCCATTTGTTGAGCAATTTGACCCACTTGAGTTTCCAGATTCTTTATGGATGCAGAGTGATTTTTTTGGATGGCTCTTGACTCTTCAATGAAAGAATTTGTGGTTGTCACTAATTTCTCCATAGCACTCTCCCAAGCAGCCTTTCTAGGTGGAAATTGGTTCGTTTGAGCTCCTTGTTGACCCTGAGAACCACCTTGCTGATCTCTCCAGGAAAAATTTGGATGATTTCTCCAACCAGGATTGTACGTATTAGAGTAGGGATTATTCTGCCGCCCATTATTACTAACAATATTCACATGTTCTAGTTCTTCTAACTCATTGTCATCCAGTGTTTCACATGCTCCAGTTTTATGTGTTCCTCCACAAAGGTTACAGCTAGTCTGCCTTAGTAATTTGACAGGGGCTACCGAGAGTTGTATATTTAGAGCTGTTATTCCTTTCTTTATCTCAATGGCAATAACATCTTCTATCTGTTTTGAGAATGACCTACCTGGGACCAATCCATCAATAACATTCAACTCCAATACACCCCTTGTTGATCCAGCACCTCTGTCATACAACATCATTTGTTTATTTGATGCCATGATCTCAATAATCTTCTGTGCTTCTGTTGCAGTCTTGTAATTCAAAGAACCACCTGTTGTGGCATCCAACATAATTCTAGTGCTCGGTCTCAAACCATTGCAGAATATTTGCATTTGGGCATTGTCGTCATAAGCATGATTAGGACATCCTGCTAGTAAGTTTCTGAATCTCCTGTAAGTGTCACTGAGATATTCTCCCTCTTTCTTTTTGTAACTGAAAATCTCTTGCCGTTTTCTAACAAACATAGCTGGGGGAAAGTACTGTTCCAAGAACTTATCTTCAAGATCATCCCATGTGGTGATGCTGTCAGCAGGAAACGAAGAAAGCCACTCATTTGCATCATCTGTCAATGAAAATGGGAACAATTTCATTCTATTGCCTTCCTCAGACAAACCATCCACCATCACTGATTCACATAATTCAAAGAAATTTGTGAGATGTCTATTGGCGTCTTCGTTATGTCTACCGGCGAAATGAATCTCCTTCAACTCTCGGTATAGAGCGGGACTTATTTCAAACTTGTTGACTGTAACCGGTTGGTTATGGATGGGTAATGGAGCACGATTTCTATTCTGATTCACATACTCGCCGAGAGTATGTTATGGTAGTGGTGGATTGGCCATCCCAGTAACTATGATGGAATCACCCAAAACCTCTTCTTCCACAACTAAATGTCTTTCCCTTTGTCTCCTTTCTCGAGCCGCCTTTCGACGTGCCTTCACTATTTTTTCGATTTCTGGATCAAAGATAAGTTTAGCTGAGGACTGGCCTCGCATACAAGGTTAGACAAATTGTGAGTAATGAAGAGTTTAAACTAAAGAAAAATAAATAATTAAGTAAAAACTGTTGGACTTTAGTCCTTTGAATCCTAATTTTGACATAATTAACAAACATACAATGTTCATACATCATATGATAAATCTAACATTTTAATTGAGCAAGATTTTAGGAACAACAATTCAATCCTACACACTTGATACAAATTGCTTGGAACACAAGAAATCAACAAAAGTTGATCATTGACTGAGTAAATCGATTGGGAAATCGATTTCATAACAAGGGTGTAAGGAAACATAACTGTTTGTGATTGTATAATCGATTAGGCAATCGACTGGCACAATTAGAAATGAAAATTGCACAAGTCAGTGGCACCCTGTTTTACAGGCTAATCGATTGGCAAATCGATTGTACACATCACAAAGTAAAACTGATTGAAACCAATCGACTGGCAAATCGATTGATCAAGTCACAGTGAGAATCCAATTTTTAGGGTAATCGATTGGCAAATCGATTTCTTAGACAATATTTGAAAAATAACTTGACCTGTGACAAACGCAATCGATTGGACAATCTATTTTGTGATTTTCAATCATGTTAAGTTTGGTTGCAATCGATTGGGAAATCGATTGAACTAAACATCAGGTAAGAACTTTTCAGGCAAATACTACCAAATCGATTGGCACGTCGATTAACATCAAAATAGCTAAGTCACTGTCTTGAACACAATCGATTGGCAAATCGATTGAAAAGAACCTTTTTGAAATCATAGTGAACTTTGAGCTTGTGGCCAAATCGATTCTTAGTATTTGTAAAATAGATTATGAGACTTAATAAATCGATTAAGTAATCGATTGGTGTGTTTTTTTACTTTGAACAAAACACCTGCAATCGATTATGAAATCGATGCATATAAGTCTTAACATAATTCCTTGAAAAGAGTTTGTTTAAAGAATCGATTGGCTTATGTAGTTTCAAGATTCAAGAAAAACAAGACCCGCGATAATCGATTGGCAAATCGATTAGACCTGTTTTATAACTTTAATGAATCGATTGGCAAATCGATTTATTAGTTGTTTTTCAGAAACTATATAATCTGTTTTCAATCATTCTCTCAAAAACAATGAAAAACACTCATAAACTCTCATTAACACAATACAACACATTGTTAACATTCTGATATTGCTTTTTCTGATCAAAGCCAAAAAGATTATCCAGAATCATTGAGAGAGCTGAAAAATTATTCTTGAGAGAAAAGACAATGTTCTCATAATCCATCATTGAATAACCAGATTCGTGAGAAGACACATTGTTCAAGATTGAAGACTTCTTTTATTCTGTTTGAAATAAATACTTTGTAAAGAAAACGACTGCTAGAAATCCAGCTAGAAACTGGTGGCGATCTTCTTGGGTGAGAGGCCTCATCAAGAAGGAGCCGTACTTTGATTTTGTGTGAGTCTGCTGATTGACTACAAGGATCAAGGGGTGAGCAATAGGAAAGAGATTGTGAGAGATAGATAGGTTTCGAGGAAACTGGACAATCTGTAAACAATTCACAATTCTTTCTATTGGAGAAAAAGCTGAAATCCAGTTGGATTGTCAGGACTGGATGTAGGTTGTCTCGTTGACAACTGAACCAGGATAAATCTTGGTGCATTCTATCCCTTATCTTTTTACTTTTAATTGCTAATCTTGTATGCCGCATTATAATTCCGCTGTGTATGTAATATTGCTTTAATTTGATTAAAGACTGATATATTCTGATTATTTCGAGGTCATAATAATCAACAATTGGCCTCAGAGCTTGACTTTTCGAGAGGTAAAACTCATAAAAGGAATATGGCCTCAACTGATTTTCTGGGAGAAGGCGCATCACTAGCAAGACCCCCAGCATTCAATGGAACAACTTATATGTACTGGAAGCACAGGATGCTGATATTCCTGGAAGCTAGTGGCATAGACATCCTTGACGCTGTTGAAAACGGCCCATAATTCCCAAGATTGCAGGAACAAATGACTCGATGATTCCCAAGACCAGAGTCGAATGGTCTGAGGACGATAAAAAGAAGGTAGGTTATAATGCTAAAGCTAAGAACATTATAACATCTGCTTTGTGTGCAGAAGAATTCTTTAGGGTATCAAACTGCAAATCAGCAAAGGAAATGTGGGACATTCTTCAAGAAACACATGAAGGAACCACATATGTGAAAAGAGCTCGCGTAAATACACTTATGCACGAATACGAATTGTTCAGCATGAAGAAAGATGAATCAATAAGTGATCTACAGACGAGATTTACACACATGATAAACAACCTTCATGCACTGGGAAAACAGGTGGAGAATGAACAGCAGATCGGAAAGATTATGAGGTGTCTAACCAGAGAATGACAACGCAAAATAACTGCTATAGCTGAATCTAAAGATCTAGCAAAGATGACAACAACAACACTATTTGGAAAACTAAGGGAACATGAAATGGAATTGCAATAGGAAAGAGATTGTGAGAGATAGATAGGTTTCGAGGAAACTGGACAATCTGTAAACAATTCACAATTCTTTCTATTGGAGAAAAAGCTGAAATCCAGTTGGATTGTCAGGACTGGATGTAGGTTGTCTCGTTGACAACTGAACCAGGATAAATATTGGTGCATTCTATCCCTTATCTTTTTACTTTTAATTGCTAATCTTGTATGCCGCATTATAATTTCGCTGTGTATGTAATATTGCTTTAATTTGATTAAAGACTGATATATTCTGATTATTTCGAGGTCATAATAATCAACAAAAACAAAACAGTTTTAAAACATAAAATTTTATTTATTTATTTATTTTGAAATAAAATAAACGAAGAAATTTTATTGCAGAGCAAAAAATTTCAATTCAGTAAATAATTTCAATTCAATAGTGATATGACAATCCCCAGCAACGGCGCCAAAAACTTGATAGCGTTTCAACAAGTGTACTGAATCGTTGCAAGTAATATTAAAACGGTAATACCGAGTGTCGAACTCAAGGATTGCGTTTTACTATTGAATTATATTTAATTACTAAAATTGAACAAAAATTTTCCGAATTGATTGAAATAATATTTGAAATTAACAACAATAATAAAATTGATCCTTTATAATGAGAAAAATGTTAGGGATGAGTTTCACTTCGAATCCAACCTTGGTGTCTAATTTGATCCTAGTTACTGAATTCCTTTATTGAATTATTACCGAATTCTCTTTATTATTCTTGCCCTAATGTCTTAGTGACAGAACCTTTAATTCCAAAGTAACCCCTAATTCCTTAGTGGATTTAAGATTAGAATTAAGCATTACCGTATAGAAATTCTCTTGTAAATTATTGCTTTGCAACTAATTTAATTGGTTTCATGACCTGCACCTATGTCTAGACTACAAATTCATGAATTTCTCATCTCAAGCATTTGTAAAGTCCACTTCCGTTTCAAAATACAAATCGTAGAACATTTTAATGTTGATCAAGCAATAAAAAGCATTAAGCACAGAGATGAGAAAAATAATTCAATAAACTCATTCATATAACTAGAAATCTAATCATAAAAATAAGGGTTTCATCTTGTTACACTCATCCCTAACAAATAGGGTTTAGTTACTCATGACAGAGATAAAAGAGATAGAGATTAGAGAAGAATTACAAGAAGGATTCATGAATGATTCTTGATAAAACTGCTCCAATGATGTTAGAAACGACCGTCTTTGAGTTTCTATGCTAGGGCACAAGTCTCCCAACTTCCCAATAGTGAAAAAGATCCCTAAAACAGTAAAAATATGCGTTTTTATGGTTGCTGCTGGTGCGCGTCGCGCGCCCCAGGCGCGTTTGGGCAGTAATAACTGCTGGAAAACGCGCTTCAGGTGCGCTTGGGCACGCAGCATCTGCTGTCCAATGTATATTGCATTTTTCTCCTCTTTCGAGTCTGAATGTGGTTCCGGTGTCTTCATGAAAGTTGTAGCTATGGATCGTAGCTTTCATTTGCACTTGGGTTTACTCCACTTGGACATCTACAACTCCAGATATGGCTGAAATACTCTACAAATGTCATGTTGATTTCTCACCAAAATTCAGCACTGCACTAAAACAAAACGCAATGTAAAATTATGAAAAATTCCAACTTAATCAACAAAATAAAAACACAACATTTTATTAACTCAAAGAACAAAAATCAACAAAATATATCAAATAAATCCTTAATTTAAATGATGATTGAAGCCGAAACAAGATCAAATATATCATTTGTAGCTGAAATATGATCTTACTATGTTTTCGATAAATCATTCAAGTTTTGGGAAAATATCCACAAACATTTTTTTCTCTATAATCTGAGTATGGCAACTTTTTTGTCAAATTGGATCTTATTGCGATAAGCTTTTGATGTTTTTATTAATTTATGGAGCAAACATAATTTGTATGTTTTTTTTTTTAAATATAGATTTCAATATTGATTTTAGGCCACCAATTGTATTATGAATTTTATAAATATTTCAATAATTAGTGATATCTGAATAAGTTTTAGTCATTTATAATTTTAAAGTCCATTACTAAACTTATGTTGTGATTATACTTGTTGAATTTCATATGGATCATAACAATTTTCAATAAACATTTTTTTCTTATAATCTAAGTATGACAACTTTTGTGTCAGGCGGGATCATATTGCAATAAGCTTTTGATGTTTTAATTGATTTATGGACCAATAATAATTTGTATGTTTTTTATTTTGTTTCAAGATATAGATTTGAATATTCTTTTTAGGCAACCAATTGTGTTATGAATTATATAAATATTTCAATATTGACTGATATCTGACTAAGTTTTAGTTATTAATAATTTTAAAGTCCATTACAAAATTGATATCGTGATTATACTTTTTGAATTTCATATAGATCCTAACAATTGTAATTTCATTGATTATGAAGATAGTACCAAAGGGAATCTCCTATAAAAAGGTTGTGTTGTTATGATTGGATATATTAAATTACTGTTATCTTTTTCTTTAAAGCTCTCTTCTCGAAATTCAAACAAGATAGAGAACTAGGGCATGTTTGGATTTGGTTCTTAAAGAGTTATTAAGGGAAACCTAGCCGACAATGTATCGTAATCTAGGCTTGGGTGTTTAGTGAGTATAATGGACAACTAAAATCTTTATGAAGTTGCACATTTGCCATTTTATAGAGCGATCAAGGAAATGACTATTGTGTTTCCTCTTTTTCAAAAACATGGTTACCAAGCTCAGATAACTTGATATCCTCTTTAAGTGG
>NC_021165.2:54252408-54256621 GCF_000331145.2 Cicer arietinum
GAATTCAACCTTGGTGTCTAATTTGATCCTAGTTATTGAATTCCTTTATTGAATTATTACCGAATTCTCTTTATTATTCTTGCCCTAATGTCTTAGTGACAGAACCTTTAATTCCAAAGTAACCCCTAATTCCTTAGTGGATTTAAGATTAGAATTAAGCATTACCGTATAGAAATTCTCTTGTAAATTATTGCTTTGCAACTAATTTAATTGGTTTCATGACCTGCACCTATGTCTAGACTACAAATTCATGAATTTCTCATCTCAAGCATTTGTAAAGTCCACTTCCGTTTCAAAATACAAATCGTAGAACATTTTAATGTTGATCAAGCAATAAAAAGCATTAAGCACAGAGATGAGAAAAATAATTCAATAAACTCATTCATATAACTAGAAATCAAATCATAAAAATAAGGGTTTCATCTTGTTACACTCATCCCTAACAAATAGGGTTTAGTTACTCATGACAGAGATAAAAGAGATAGAGATTAGAGAAGAATTACAAGAAGGATTCATGAATGATTCTTGATAAAACTGCTCCAATGATGTTAGAAACGACCGTCTTTGAGTTTCTATGCTAGGGCACAAGTCTCCCAACTTCCCAATAGTGAAAAAGATCCCTAAAACAGTAAAAATATGCGTTTTTATGGTTGCTGCTGGTGCGCGTCGCGCGCCCCAGGCGCGTTTGGGCAGTAATAACTGCTGGAAAACGCGCTTCAGGTGCGCTTGGGCACGCAGCATCTGCTGTCCAATGTATATTGCATTTTTCTCCTCTTTCGAGTCTGAATGTGGTTCCGGTGTCTTCATGAAAGTTGTAGCTATGGATCGTAGCTTTCATTTGCACTTGGGTTTACTCCACTTGGACATCTACAACTCCAGATATGGCTGAAATACTCTACAAATGTCATGTTGATTTCTCACCAAAATTCAGCACTGCACTAAAACAAAACGCAATGTAAAATTATGAAAAATTCCAACTTAATCAACAAAATAAAAACACAACATTTTATTAACTCAAAGAACAAAAATCAACAAAATATATCAAATAAATCCTTAATTTAAATGATGATTGAAGCCGAAACAAGATCAAATATATCATTTGTAGCTGAAATATGATCTTACTATGTTTTCGATAAATCATTCAAGTTTTGGGAAAATATCCACAAACATTTTTTTCTCTATAATCTGAGTATGGCAACTTTTTTGTCAAATTGGATCTTATTGCGATAAGCTTTTGATGTTTTTATTAATTTATGGAGCAAACATAATTTGTATGTTTTTTTTTTTAAATATAGATTTCAATATTGATTTTAGGCCACCAATTGTATTATGAATTTTATAAATATTTCAATAATTAGTGATATCTGAATAAGTTTTAGTCATTTATAATTTTAAAGTCCATTACTAAACTTATGTTGTGATTATACTTGTTGAATTTCATATGGATCATAACAATTTTCAATAAACATTTTTTTCTTATAATCTAAGTATGACAACTTTTGTGTCAGGCGGGATCATATTGCAATAAGCTTTTGATGTTTTAATTGATTTATGGACCAATAATAATTTGTATGTTTTTTATTTTGTTTCAAGATATAGATTTGAATATTCTTTTTAGGCAACCAATTGTGTTATGAATTATATAAATATTTCAATATTGACTGATATCTGACTAAGTTTTAGTTATTAATAATTTTAAAGTCCATTACAAAATTGATATCGTGATTATACTTTTTGAATTTCATATAGATCCTAACAATTGTAATTTCATTGATTATGAAGATAGTACCAAAGGGAATCTCCTATAAAAAGGTTGTGTTGTTATGATTGGATATATTAAATTACTGTTATCTTTTTCTTTAAAGCTCTCTTCTCGAAATTCAAACAAGATAGAGAACTAGGGCATGTTTGGATTTGGTTCTTAAAGAGTTATTAAGGGAAACCTAGCCGACAATGTATCGTAATCTAGGCTTGGGTGTTTAGTGAGTATAATGGACAACTAAAATCTTTATGAAGTTGCACATTTGCCATTTTATAGAGCGATCAAGGAAATGACTATTGTGTTTCCTCTTTTTCAAAAACATGGTTACCAAGCTCAGATAACTTGATATCCTCTTTAAGTGGCAAATAAAGTTATTCTTGTAATACCTTGTTTCGCATGAATGCAATAAGATGAACGAGATTGTCTCATTTCACAACTATCTAGGGCAAGCCAAAGTTGATTCCCTATTAAGATTAATAAATGAATTAATTATTTCATTAGAGTTGTTAGTAAAAACTATCTTTATAAAAAGTTATAGGTTGTTGTTGTGTTCATTTTGAGATATTATGAGGTGTAAAATATGTCAAACTAAGTTGCTATTATAGATTGTAGTGACTGAAATGATTGTACTATGTTTTTTTTATAAGCGACATGAAAAATTGTGTGATGACTTGTGTTGATTATTATGAATATGATTTTGTTGATGTGATAAGAATTGTTATATACATACAAAATGAACTATACTTTAATCTTATATATTACACGATTTAACCCATTCCGATGATGGTCCGCTTTGTATAAGAAACTCCTTTGAACATTATGGGAGAAAGATAATTGTGAGGGTGTTGTATCTTGTGTTGCATACATCGT
The DNA here is from genome assembly GCF_000331145.2 of Cicer arietinum. NCBI lineage: Eukaryota > Viridiplantae > Streptophyta > Magnoliopsida > Fabales > Fabaceae > Cicer > Cicer arietinum. Next base: position 54,255,041 of record NC_021165.2, read on the forward strand.
TATGTTCATAAGATTGTTTAGAAAATCTTTCTTGTTGAGTTAGTGGGAATCGGGAGTCTAGAAAGACCCCAAGGGACCTGACTTGATGAACAAGCCACCACTAACAAGAGTAATTCAATAAAATTCACTAAGAGGAATGAAATTAGTTTTGAAAGGTGCTAAAATTCTCCAAGAAAAAATTAGAGGAAATCTTGCATCACTTCAAGGCATTGCATGGCGATGTGTTAGAACTTGTAGGAAAATTTGCTAATCGAATTTGACATCATCAACAACTATAAATAGGTGTGTCTCCCAATCATTAATCGACCAAACTCCGACTAGAGACACCTCTCACTCATTCTGTAACACCCAAAATTTTATAATAAACTATTTTATTAATTAAATAGAATTTTAAATAATTAATTTGATGATTAATATTATTTTAGAATATATGTTGATAAATTTTGTCGCTAATTTTCATTATATGGATGCTTTCTATGATGTGCTAGTTTGATACATGTTATATTAAGTGAGCTATATAAATAATAAATATTTTATTTATTTATTTTATATATTTTTCTAAAAATAATAGTATTTTAGTGAAATATTTTAAAGAATAAGATATTATGCGATTTTAAGTGTATATGTGAGTTGGTAATTAAATTTGATATCTTCTTGTATGTTTGATTATTTGTAAAGTGTGCACATATTTATATTTTAATTATTTCTATGTATCTCTTATTTTAATTATTTACTTTATAAATAATTATCTTTAGATATTAGTAATGTTGTGTTTGAGTTTCTTTATTTTTAAATACTTGTTATGGCATTATAATTTTATATTTATTTATTTTGAATTATTAATTAATATAAAAGTGCTGATTTTATATTTATTTATTTTATAATTTCAAATATTTTCTAACGTAGTAATTTAATTTAAGTATTTGGAAAAATAAGTATAATTATAGTGATTAATTTGAATATGAGAGTTTTGGTTATTAATGTATTTTAAAAGATTAATTATTTTATTTTATAAATTATTAGTTTTGAAATATTAATAATGTTTTACTAATGAAATTGTGTTTTAAAAAATAAAATAAAATAAAAATAGTAATTGTAAAACCTAAAAGGAGGCTAATGGGCTTGACCCATGTGTGTAAAAGATTTAAATTGTTAATAAAATAAAAGAAAAGAACAAGGAAGGAAGCTTACAGCCATTGCTAGTAAAACCAAGAGAAACCAACAACAAGCCTATCATTTGGCACCGGTTGTAACACCCCGTTTTTCAAAGCGAGGGTATATTTTTTTTTTTCCAAAAGGAATTAAAATAAAACAGAGAATTAAATCAGGAAATGCCTTTGGATAAATAATTGAGTCATTATAATTTACAAGCAGCGGAAAGTTTCTCCAATTATAAATCCAAAACATTTACACAACATCAAATGGTACATGGAACCCATTCAAAGATGATGTCAAACTGATAATATTAGTAAAAGTACAGTTTTCCAAACTAAAAATACTCCAAACCAAAAAGAAGGACCCCTAGTCCCTATACACCATCCTAATCTGATCATCCTGCCAAAAAGCTATACACCCTGAGTA
>NC_021165.2:54256983-54258093 GCF_000331145.2 Cicer arietinum
AGGTTTCCTCGTTGCATCTTTCCACACAGCATTGGTTCTGTCCCTTACCTTTATCGCCCGTCGGGCGTCAAGGTTCGCATTAGATCCCCTTATCTATCGTATTTTTCCCCCCAACAAAAAGCCCAGAGCAAGGGGGGCTGGGGGGGGAAAGAATGCAATTCCGGAATCTCAATGTTGCCCCACCAAAACCAATGCCAATCGCGGATCTGTTAGTGGACAGAGCTTCTGGGCAATCCATTCTTTCATTCATGGACGGTCACTTAGGGTATAACCTTCTTTTCATCTCCAAAGAGGACGAGGCAAAAACAGCGTTCCGTTGTCCGGGTGCTGTTGGACGGACGGACTATTCTGCTGGCAGGTGATGCCCTTCGGTCTGAAGAACGCTATAGTTACCTACCAGCGAGCAATGAACCTCATCTTCCATTACTTTATTGTCAACATCGTAGAGGTGGTGTATATTGACGATGTAGTTGTGAAGTCTTTCCTTCGGGTTATTTGTCTGATCTCAAGACAGTGTTCTCGCGCGAGAACACGGCTTGAAGATGAACCCGTAAAAATGTGCATTTGACGTAACAGCAGGAAACTTCCTAAAGTTCTTAGTGCACAACAGAGGGGTTGAAATTTACAATAATTAATCGGGCCAGAAGTTGAAGAATGCCTCTCACACAGATGGACAGCAAAGAAGGCCTTCTAAGGCGGACTCTGGCTCTTTCATTTGTAAGAGTCCTCCGCAGGCACGAGATTGTCCGATGAAGGAGAAACTAGCTGGTTGCCGAGGACAAGAGGGAAGAACCCCTAGGGTGAATCCGTTACAGTTGCGGAATGCGATCACCCATTAGAAGCCTACGTCTGCTGGGCTTATGTATGTTGAGATAGTGCTGAATGAAATGGCCACTCTGCTCGTGCGATGGTCGATACCGGCGCCACGAGACGAGGCTACTTCCATCCAACCAAGGGAAAAGTGAAGTCCCTGTAAGCAAGCCATGATCATGATCATGATCAGAGGGAGAAGACTATTCATTCATCGTCATGAAAGGCAAATAAAAGGCTTTAGCAGCCCATTCTTGAACACGAACACGAAGCCTGATCCTAGTACTATACTAGTAGGTA
>NC_021165.2:54258103-54291096 GCF_000331145.2 Cicer arietinum
TTCCTACGCGATTACCACGGCAATTGGGATCTCGATAACCATCATACTTACACACAACAATCAACACATAACACTTAGCATTTTCAACACAATTAATACAACATCATGGGTTTTGAAATGGTATTGCAAGCAAACATGTTATTACCGAATTCCAAAACATAACACTCATAACACAATTAATACAGATACCAAGTGAACCAACAATTCACAATTTAACAGGGTGTAGTCTCTCACGGACGAACACCTGTGCAGTCTCTCACGGACAAACACAATTCCCTCAGGAACGTAAGTCGTAAACGTACTACCTATCACGGGTCCGTACCGTTTACCGAGGTGCCACCTATCCCGGGTCTGCACAACTTACTGAACGTAAATCGTAAACGTACTGCCTATCACGGGCCCGTACCGTTATCACGGGTCCGTACTGTTTACCGAGGTGCCACCTATCCCGGGTCTGCACAACTTACCAAACACAATTCCCTCAGGAACGTAAGTCGTAAACGTACTACCTATCACGGGTCCGTACTGTTTACCGAGGTGCCACCCATCCCGGGTCAGCACAACTTACCAAACACAATTCCCTCAGGAACGTAAGTCGTAAACGTACTACCTATCACGGGTCCGTACTGTTTACCGAGGTGCCACCTATCCCGGGTCAGCACAACTTACCAAACACAATTCCCTCAGGAACGTAAGTCGTAAACGTACTACCTATCACGGGTCCGTACTGTTTACCGAGGTGCCACCTATCCCGGGTCAGCACAACTTACCAAACACAATTCCCTCAGGAACGTAAGTCGTAAACGTACTACCTATCACGGGTCCGTACTGTTTACCGAGGTGCCACTCATCCCGGGTCTGCACAACTTACCGAAACACACATAAATAAACGAGACATTAAGAGATTCCCCATTCTTAATTCTCATTTAACTTAACGATTTTCAAAACAAAATATTAAGTAACCGAGACATTAAGAGATTCCCCATTCTTAACGCCCAGTTAACTTAAACAATTTTCCAAACAAAATAATAAGTAACCGAGACATTAAGAGATTCCCCATTCTCAACGCCCAGTTAACTTAAACGATTTTCAAAAAAACAAATATTAAGTAACCGAGACATTAAGAGATTCCCCATTCTCAACGCCCAGTTAACTTAAACGATTTTCAAAAAAACAAATATTAAGTAACCGAGACATTAAGAGATTCCCCATTCTCAACGCCCAGTTAACTTAAACGATTTTCAAAAAAACAAATATTAAGTAACCGAGACATTAAGAGATTCCCCATTCTCAACGCCCAGTTAACTTAAACGATTTTCAAAAAAACAAATATTAAGTAACCGAGACATTAAGAGATTCCCCATTCTTAACGCCCAGTTAACTTAAACGATTTTCAAAACAAAATATTAAGTAACCGAGACATTAAGAGATTCCCCATTCTTAACGCCCAGTTAACTTAAACGATTTTCAAAACAAAATATTAAGTAACCGAGACATTAAGAGATTCCCCATTCTTAACGCCCAGTTAACTTAAACGATTTTCAAAACAAAATATTAAGTAACCGAGACATTAAGAGATTCCCCATTCTTAACGCCCAGTTAACTTAAACGATTTTCAAAACAAAGAAAATGAAAATGGGAGAAGGAGGGATTTTGGTTTCTCGCGTGAGGTTCAGAGGAAGGAGATGGAAAAATCTAATTTTCTTTCCTTTCTTTTTCTTTCCTTTCTTTTTCCTTTCTTCCTTTTTCCTTCTTTCCTTTTTATACTATTTTCTTTTCCTTTTCCTTCCTTCTAGTTTTCCTTTCTTTTTCCCTCCAAACAAACATATATAAATATAATAAATATAACTTAACAAATATCTAAAAATCTAGATATTCGTTAAATTACCGTTTCACCCGAAACACATTAAATTCTCCGCAAAGGGTTCATCGCAGTTAAATTCAATTTATTTATCGACGAGAAATTTTAATTGGCATCGAAATATCTTTTTGATTATAAAACTCCAAAATATTATTAACTTTGGCTTAAAAGCCTCCAAGCCAAAATCCAAAATACGCCAAAAATACATAAATGGTACTTTAAAATTATGGGTCTTACACCGGTGATCGACAACTGTCCTAGAAATTTTTTCCCATTTTCTTCCAAATTCGAGTATGTTGTTTCTTTTATTTAGTTAGCCAATTAAACTAAATTTTCCAGATTTTTTAACAACCTCAATTTCTTTCTGAAATACTCGACTTCTCTGTTTGTAGAATTCTTTATTTTGCACCGTTCTTCTTCACCGTAAGTCCGATTTGAGTGAAACCAACGCCAAAACGACCATGTGAAAAGTGTCTATATTATCTACTGATTGGTTTTCTAATTTATGGTAATTTTCCTTGACCGATTTTTTAATTTAGTTTTTTTAGAATATCATCTCATAATTTATTTTGACGTTTAACCATAAACTATCGAGTTAGATCGATTGAAGGACAAAGAGTCAAAGAACAAAGACTGCTTGATCGTGTAATCGTATTCATAGGTGAAAGCGTCAAAATAAGGTAAGGGGTGAGAGAGCGTTTGAATTCATGAGTATAATATATTGTGAGATGAACGGGAAAACCGTATTTCTCAACGGTTCATTCGGGGCTCGCTACGTACGGCAGTAGCCCTTTGAGTGATAAATTAATTAATATGCAAAATGGAAATTGTGAGATTAAAATATGGAATAGAAATACTTATAAGGTGTTGATTGATTCGTTAAATGTGTGGTATTTAATATTATTGTGATATTTGATTTAATTTCGTTAAATGTTGGGCATTTGATATTATTGTGATATTTGATCTAATTTTGTTAAATGTGTGACATTTGATGTTATTGTGATGTTTGATTTATTATCATTATTGTGATATTAGATGCCAAATGAATTTTATGTATATGTTTGATTAGACATGTTTAGGTGATGTGATAATAAAAGGTGGATGCATTTTGATACGTTTTATGTGATTATGATGATGTATAATTAATAATAATGATGTTATAAATTTCTGATAAGTCTATGTGATGATGTATGATTGATGAGATTGATTGTATAAGATTGTGACAAGTATATGTGATGACGTGTGAGTAATGATAGTAATGTTATAAATTATGATGAAAATATTGTGATTCCAATTTGTGTTTGAGATGGAGGTCTTAATGGAGTACCATAGGCCAACGAGGGGAGAAAATAAATATTGAGAATTTGTGAAGTGGAGATTATTTTATCATCATATAGGTAGGGCCTTACAAGCCTAGTGATTCCGGGGAAGTACAACTGAATGAGCCTAATCGTGACGGTCTACTGTTGAGCCTTAAGGCAAGATTGTTAGACCTTGGAGGTATTTGGGTGGGGAATTCCTAGGTGACTTGGAGGTCGCACTCCAAATGTCGGGAGCTACCATGCAACACACGTTTACCTCGACTGTCGCGTATATGTGTCTCGGGTTGAGTTGAGGGGATCTATGAGGACAGGGCCAATTTGAATTGTCCATCCACCAAGATGGTGGCATAGTATCAAGCCTCCTAACCAAGTATTCCAGAGTTAGAATGGTACCACATTGTGAAGTAGAGTCTAAACTCATGCATAACATTCCATTTTATTGTGATTAATATGTATCGTGGGTGGTGATAATCTCTCTTAGGCGATTTGATGTTATAGTGAAATTTATTGATTTTCCTTGAGTGATTTTGACGTGTATGATTGTTTGCGTGTTCTTCTTACTTGTATTATATTGTCATCATGATTTCAAACCTCACCTCCTTCGTTGTTTGTCTTTGACTGGCTTGGCCATGCGATTGTGAAATCGCAGTTATTACAGGTTAATGAATCTTGAAGTGCAAGTTTGGGAGGAACCACGCTCTGATAGGTGATACCGATAATAAGGGCTTAAATTGTATTTTACTTATTTAATTTGAAACGAATTTTTGTATGAAAATCTTAGAAGTACTAGTAAGTTTTTAAATTAAATCAAGTAATAGTACTTAAATAAAGCGTATTGAGATAACACTGTTTTAATGGAGAAAATAAGTTTAAAGTGTTCCATTTGATTTTTGAGAAACGTGATATCCTAAGTTAAAATAAAAAGTTTTTATTTTCTTGGAAACATATTTTTATTTATGTGCTACAAATTTTATAGAAATATAATATAAATTACTATATATATTATTTTGGGGTTTAGTGTGTCACACATTCTCACAATATTCAACCCCATTTCGGTTTTTTTGATTTTCACGTTTAGAGATCATTTGGAAGAGTGTTATCCAAAAATAATTCTATTTCACTTATGATTTACATTTCATGTTGAGGATCGAAACATCCAAACTTTGATCAATTGTTGCTTTTGGGCTCATGTCGAAAATAAAGGTATCATCAACTCATCCAAAATATTGTTGAGTGTATGGCCAATGGTAAGAACATTTTAATTTACTCTCAAATTACTTTCAAGATCTTTAGATCTTAGTTTGTTAGTATGTTTTTGGCTGAGGCTAAAAAGTGGCGTCATGATATGTTGATTGTGTTGGTTTTCTTAGTGCAGATACTCTTGGTCAATAACAAGGGCGTGAATATATTGTCAATTGTTGTTATAGGGCTATTAAGTTGTTATTGATCTTTGGTTTATTACCTTAATAAGGGCGCAATTTTCAAGGTCACCGCGACGGTTAAATTAAGGTTATCATTTTATTAAAGTTTCCATGACTTCACTAGAGATGTTTAATTACCAATTAAATTATTTTCATTTGATGACTCTTAGGAGTAACATTGAATGAAAGTTAAGTTGTGATTAACCATTCATCACATAGGATGATTAATCATTAATTGAGGTTTTTTGTTAAACTATTTGATTGTAACTACTTGTGTAAAGCAAATAAAACATATCATCAACGAAAACAGTAACTATGTTCCATGATGAAAAAGCTAATCACGGTTAAGAAGAAAGTTGTGTTGATTAAATCTCTATGAAGCTCTAGTCTAGATACATTTGTTTTCATTACTATGTGAAAATTATCCGTTTTAATTTTATGAAAATATTTATGTTCCCAGAAACATCACAAAAAAAATTTTGAAACTCAAAATTCAAATTCTTTAAAATACATTTGTGTTATGTAAATTTGGTGGTATAGTAAAAAATTTGATTTTTTTTTAAATGAAAAGGGTAAAATAGATATTTTAAGTAAAATGTGGAGGTATAGAGGTAAAATTTTCTCAATTTGGTAAGAGAGGTTTTGTGCTTTTAGCAACAATGACGCAACAACTTGGATTGCCTGTTTCTCCATAATTTAAGCAAAATTTGATTAACCTTGTGAAACACAAAATTATAATGATTTATTTTAGATTTTAATGCACGTGAGGATTATTAACCTTTGCACATGAGGATTATTAGCCTTGTGATACACAATTATAATGATATGTCTTAGATTTTAAAGCATGCACGTGAGGAATATTAACTTTAACTTTGTGAAACACAAAATTATAATGATTTGTCTTAGATTTTAATGCACATGAGGATTATTAAACTTGTGAAACACAAAATTATAAGATTTGAATGACGTGAGGATTATTAACCTTGTGAAACAGAAAATTATAATGATTTGTCTCTAGATATGCTATGCAGAAGAAAGAAAAGTCAAAATGAGAAATCCTATAAATTAATAATATTTGGAAATTAAGGCCAAACTAAACCCATATTAGTAATCTAAGACCTATCAAATAAATAAAATGGTGGTTAACAAACTAAATATGAGGATTAATTAGTATATCATAACTAATTTTATCCCAAATCCAAAGGCAAACAAAAGTATGAATAATGACATGGCAATGGAATGCTCACTAGATATATTACTTCAATGTCATGTGATACCAAAACTATTCAATAGTACTTGGTGACGAGACGATATTATCTCACAATGCAAGTGGATGAACAATCACATTTGCGACCACATCCTAATATATAGACACACCCGACTCATCACGAGACTCATCTAAGTGGTCGAAATCATTAAACGAGGGTTTCACATTTGCTCTCGACATTGAGGAATTATGCCAAGTCACCTAAAAAATCTTCCTAAAATACCCACAAAGTTTGATCTCCCTCGCATGCTCAATCACGACCTCAATTATCAAGCTCATTAAGTCTTATTTCCCAACATTAAATTAAAGATTCTCACATCGCCAAGTAATGTATAAAACACATCATACAATGGCCTCACAATTATCTTTCTCCTGTCTCAATTTTAAGTGTTGGAACCAAGTGGTTTTATACTTAGAGTTTTGATGTTAACAAAAATATTTTATGTGAACTATATGTTTGACTTCATAGAGTATGAAAGAATATTCATGTTTTTTTAAGACAATTTAAATAAAACTTGATTCGAATTTATAATTGAATAAAATATTTAACCAAGTTGAAAAGAGCATAAGATCAAGATTTGAAGAAGATTTGATAAATATTATCACAAGAAGATATGATCAAGAATTGTTTGCCTGAAGAAACACTCACCAGAAGATATATTTATTATTTGCAAAGACGACATTCAGATTTTGACAAAGAACAAAAATACTGAATTTGACTTAGTCATTTTCCTATTTGTGAAAGTTCAAGAACCGGTCCAATCCTATGTTTCCGCTAGATCAAATCAAGCAATAAGAAGGAATTTTCATATGAAGAATTTACGAAAGAAATATTAACAAAATACGAACAATATCAATCTAAAGAATTTACAAACTCAATCTGAACAAAATGTGAACATAATCAATCTGAAGAATTTACAAACTCAATCTGAACAAAATATGAACCGTATCAATCTGAAGATTTTACAAACTCAGTCTCAACAAATACGAATATAATCAATATGAGGAATTTATAAATTCAATCTAAACAAAATACCAACAGAGTCAATCTAGAAGAACTGCTCATATTGGATTATGGAATAAAGAATTGGTTAAAAAACATATTATCAAAAAGCATTTTGTTTAGAATTTTTTTTTTGAATAAGATCATTGTTAACCAAACTATGAGTGAAGATGCAATTTAAAATTAAACAAAGACTAAATTGAAGTCCTAAATTTATTTATAAATAGATACTCAAAGTTAAAGAGAAGATCATCAAAAAAACCTAAAAGAGTAGAATAACTCAAGCTCAAAATTTCAAATTCATCTTAGAGTTTAAAGAGAGAAACACTTGATCGAATGAGAAACATTTTCTAAGTGTTTTTCTTAGAGTGTGATAGTCATTCTTATAGTCCACTTGTTATAAGCAACTACTGAAATTCCAAACCTTTGTATTCAAATCCGATAGTACTCGTATTAGTGTGCCTTCAATAATCTGGAGTTGTCAAATTGTGTGGAGAAGACTTGACTGGTAGAGTCAAGGTATGTGTGTTTCTCAAAAGTTTGGGGTTTTTAGACTACACTAGCTTAGAGGGTTCGGTGCTTCGTAATTCAAAGTGCTGAATTAGTGGATTAAATCCTTTTGAGTGAAGGGACTGGATGTAGCCAAATTAGTGGTGAACCAGAATAAATTACTTGTGTCACTTTATTCCTACAATCCTTTGTTTTGTTATTGTTTTCACTCCAAGTAAATTATCAAGTCTGAACTAATTTAATCAAATAATTGGAAAGTTATCAACTTAGTCAAACACAATTCAACCTCATTTATCGTGTTTGCACCTTCACTAAGTCATTCCTTATACAAAGGAGATCATTATTGAAATGGGTTTGATATAACATATTTTCACATTTCATGTAGTACATCAAACACATGTGATATATTAGATCAAAGTATAGTTCATTTTGCATGTGTAAAACAATTGGTATCACATCAACAAAAGCACATTCATAATAATCAACACAAGCTATCACACAACTTATCACATAAAAGTCACGTTGTTTATAAAAAACATAGTAGAGTCATACAAACCTACTATTATATCTAAACTTATTTTTTACTAATACTCTTATGATATAATTAATTCATTTATTATTCTAAACAGGGCATCAACCTTGGTCATCCCCCAACGGTTGGAAAATAACATTTTCTCATTCCTCTTATCTAATTCATATGGAACAATGTGTTATAAGGATAACCATTCTACCCTCTTAAAGAGGAGATCAAGTTGTATGAGCTTGGAAACCACGTTTTCAAGAAAGAGGGAACACAACGGTTCTAATATGTTGCTCTATAAAATGCCATATGTAGCCTCATAAAACTCAAATTATCCATTCTACTCACTAAACATTCAAGCCTAGATTATTGTACATTGTCGACTAGGTTTACATGAATAACTCTTTAATAACCGAATCCAAACATGTTATACTTATCTATGTTGTTCAAATTTCAAGAAAAGTGCTTTAAACAAATCACTTCAATAAAAGATGGGTGACAGGTGCATGTGCAGTATAGATGATTCATCATTTTTTTGTTAGCTTAGCAAGGTTAAAGTGCATAAAATCATAACCTTAGCATCTAGCGAAAGTGGTTGGTGCTCGGTCTGTACAGGTATTGTGAACTACTAGAATCATTTGCGGTCCTTCTAAAAAAATAGTATCATAATCTTAGTTTTATAAATCCAATCATAAAACAATTTTGTTGGAGGTTGTCTTTCATACTACCATACTATGTTCAGTCATTCTAATTACAATTGTAATGATCTATATCAAATTCAACAAGTATAATCACAATATAAATTTTGTAAAATAACACTTAGTCAAATAACACTTATTATTTAAATATTTATAAAATTCATAGTCCAATTGGTCGTCTAAAATCAATTTTCAAAACTTTATCTTGCAAAACCAACGCTAAACCGGATCAATTTGGCGAACTAGCGTCTACTTGACCGACGATAGACCGACGATAAACCGACGCTAACTAGTGTTGGAGTCGGGGGCCGACGCTAAATATGACAGATAAAATGGATTTTTCTAGCAGTGATATGAATATCATGTTTAAATTATGTATTATATATTTGATTATTTTCTAATGAAAATATAACCTAAAATAGTTGAAATAACTAATAAATGTTGCTAAAGAGTTTGATAATCTTAAACACAAACATCATCACCATCAATCATCAGCCACAACCCCAACCCATGCCCATGTCCACCTTCCTTCTTTAACCCCTATCCATCCTCGCTTAAATGAAGCAAAAATTATTCATTTTAATACATTTTTTACGTATGAAAAATTAAATGAATAATTTTTTAATTAACTATAAATGCTAAAATGATAATAAATAAATTAATTAGGTTATTAAAAATTAGAATCTTCCTAATTTTTTTATTAACCTAATCTTTCAAAATTATGAATTAATGTTTTTCAAATTAATATATAAGTTATGCAAGCATTAACTAAGAATATACCACTTTGTTTATGAATTAAATAAAAAATTTGTTTTACGAAGAAGCTTACTTGAAGTAGGAGTAATACCAAGACTCTTGTCATGTCTCTATGCAAGATACAGAAACTTGAAGTGATAGAGAAAATAAAATACACAAACAAGTCAATCAAATGACTTTCAAAGTGGTAAATTTTAGTAAAAAAAAAAAAGGTAGTTTTTTTATTTTCTTTAATTGTTTGTCAATAATAACTATAAATAGAAATGATATTATGATAATAAAAATAAATTGATATTTTAGAAGACTGTTTAAAAATAGACAATTAAATATTGACATATATTGTACTATTTTCGTTTATATTTATAAGTAAAAATGAGCAAATAAAAATTGATGTATTTATTTTAAATTGGACCAAATACAAAAAAATTTGTTAGTTCTGTTTTGCTTATAAATAAAAACAAATGGACTGTTATGTTTATTTAGGCTAAATTACATCTGTGGTCCCTTAACTTAATTTCAGGTAACGTTTTAGTCCTTTATCTTTTTTTTTCCCGACTTGGTCCTTTAATTTAATTTTAAGTGACAATTTGATATTTTATGTTTTAAATTTTCAACAATGTTATTCTTTTTTATACAAAAATTCAAAAAAAATTTCAATCAAAACTCATAAAATTAATTATATTCTTCAATATAATATAAATTTCATCAAATTCGTAACGCAAATTTTCAAATAAACTCATATTTTCATACTTTATTTGATATTGTTAGGAATAAAGGACTAATTCGGGAAGAAAAAAAAGATAAATGACTAAAACGTTACCTGAAATTAAGTTAAAGGACCACATATGTAATTTAACCGTTTATTTATTTAAGATATAATTTAAAATAATATTTGAATACTTTACACAAATTGTGGGAGATGAGGAGCTTATGGTTAACTTTTGAGAGGAACTGAGAAGAAGAAAATATTTGAAAGAAGGGTAGTTATTTTGTTTGAGAGGATACTTTGTTTTTTTCTTATTTACTTTATTTGTAAATGACCACCACTCTTTCTTTCATAAACTTCAAGGGAGAATTTTACATACATCAAGAATTGATTCTACTTACTTCAAAAGAGAATTCTACATATTTCTCTCATCTATTTGCATTTAATATTATGACTCTATACTATTAATCTCAATATATGCTTGATATACATTTCTTTCTTGAGAACTTCATTAAAAGAAGGTAGACTTCGTAATCATCTGAATTTTTTTGTAGGTGCTAAATATATATATGAGTCTTAAGGTATCCTGGTTAGCGACTGGGGAAAAACACCTCATTCATACACTACACCAAAAAGATCAAACTCTATCATATCAATTTCTTGTTTGACTAGGAGCATGATTAAGGACTAAGTATACAATCTTCAATCGCAATCACCACTATATTTTAAAACATAGGGGCAAAGATACATTTATAATCATAAGGACAGTTACATGTAATGGGATGAGACTCGATGCCATACTCCTCTAATAGATCTAAATACAAAGCATATGCAGGAACAAAGAAAACTAAGGGGCTAACATACATGCATAATCATCAAATGGGTATGGTTATGTAAAACCTGAAATATAACTCCACACACACATCATCACATAATCAATCATCCTCAAATGATATTCTCAAATTCATTCATAACTGTTAAATGCAGTTAAGTATGTATTAACTCTATCCTATAGCCATTAACTAAATATATGTAATTTCCCTAGTGCGCAAACTATCTCAATCAAACCAGTGTCCACAAGGACAAGTATGGGATTGACCTCAATATGAGTCTAATTCCATAAAAGCGAAATTATTTGAATCTCTCTAAATCTCAACCTCGGGTTTTATAAATCAGCCCATTATCATATCATAGTGAAATCACTTCAAATCTTTATATTTATTTATTCACAATTACTTCATCACATTCTAAATCAATCATCATTTAATTCATGAATCATAATAAATCATTCTACTTGTTAAAACTCTAGTTGGTTTGAAGAACTATGACCTTTACTTGTTTTAATGATAACAAAATTATTTTGTGGTAATAAGTTAAAGCATTAATATTCAGATTAAGTGTGCAACTCCCATACCAAATTTATTTGAAATGAATTTACGTTGCATCCTCTCATGATTGGAATAAGTTAAAGGAACACCAAGACTACAACAAGCATATGACCTCCCTGCCTTTGAGAAACCAAGTGATTGTTTGCCTCTAATAATTATATCAAGGATCATATTGTTTGATTGTGTATAAAAGTCAATGCTCTGATGAAAATTCAACGTCGTGAAAAAACAATATTATGAAAAGTCAATGATGTTATGGAAGTAATTGTTTTGAAATATTAAGCTTTCAAAAGGTCAATGCAATAAAAATTCAATGCTCTAAATAGTCAGTGTTATAAAGAAGACAAATTTTTGGTGCATCACTTGTCCAACACTTTGAATCTATTATTTGTCTAAAGGTCTATGTAACATACTATAAGCATGAAATCTTCTACTCTTTATGTTTCAATATCAATTACAAGGACAATTTTTGGACAAGCTTTAATGGTGAATTAATCTTTGTAGTGTTGGAAAGTGTTAGGAGCATTGCATAGGCCGAAGGACATCCTCCTATAGGAAAATGTGTCGAAAGGGCAAGTGAACGTGGTCTTTTCTTGGTCCTCTAGTGCAATATGGATTTGATAATAACCAGAAAAACCATCAAGAAAACAATAATGTGACTTACCAGCCAATGAATGATAAAGGAAAATGATCATTTCTAGTTGTATGGTTTAGTTTTCTGTAATCAATGCATACCCTCCAACTGTTCTGCACTCTTGTGGGGATAAGTTCATTACTTTCATTTTTAACCAATGTGTGTCCAATTTTCTTAGGGACTACTTGCACCAGACTCACCCATTGACTATCAAAGATGGGGTATATAATGTCTGCTTGCCAGAGGTTGGTCACTTCTTTATTACAACATCCAAAATTAATGGGTTAAGTCGTCTTTGGGGCTGCCTGACTGATTTTACCCGATCCTCCAGTAGTATCCTATACCTACACATGGATGTGCTAATACCGGGAACATCAACCAATGTCCATCCGATTGTCTTCCTGTGTTTTTTCAAAATCTGCAACAACTTATCTTCATGTTCATCTTCAAATTTGGCTGAAACAATTACAGGTAACTTGCCATTTCCTTCTAAATTTCCATATTTCAAATTTTCAGGAAGTGGTTTAAGCTCTATAGTCGGTGGCTGTTCAATGGAGGATACAACATCAGTAGCCGAAGCTAAGTCTACAAAATCAATTATGTTAGTAGAAATATCAATATTAGCACAATGATCAACCTGCAAGACAGCTTCGATCTCAGCACACACAAAGCACAATTGAGTATCTGTACAAAACTAAGTATACGTATTATCAAAATCAGACAATGAAGGAAAATCAGTAGCAAACATATTGGGGTAAGTGTCATCAACCAAATCAACAAGCTATTTATTTTGAAAAATAGAATGCTCTTCCATGGGTTGTTTCATAGCATCAAATATGTTAAACTTTATAATGATATCACTAAATTCCATGGATAGAATTCCATCATGCACATCAATTTTTGTTCTAGCAGTTTTCAAGAATGGTCTGCTTAAGATGATAGGCGCCCTGTTGGACTTATTGTCTCCCTCCATAGCCATAATGTAAAAATCTACATGAAATATCAATTCATTAACTCGAACAAGTACATCCTCCACAAGTCCAGCAGGACGAACATTGCTCTTGTTTGCCAATTGAATGGTAACATTTGTACTCGGTAACGGTCCAAGAGCAAGAGAGTTAAAAATAGATGTAGGCATAACATTAATGGAAGCTCCTAAATCTAACATAGCATTTTCAAATTGACTATTGCATATGGTACATGGAATGGAAAAAGTTCATGGATATTTGCATTTCTGAGGCATGGGCTGAATGAGGGCTGAAATATTTCACCCCATGTTTACTCTTTTATTACCTTTTAACCTTCTCTTGTGTGTGCACAAATCCTTTAGAAATTTTGCTTATCTTGGAATCTATTTAATTGCTTCAAGGAGGGGAATGTTCACTTCCATATTCCTAAATGTATTGTCCTTATCTGCCTCGTCCATTTTCTTAGTCTTGACCGCCCTTTGAGGAAATGGAAGTGCTATATTTTGCTCAACATCAACAATTTCAGGTATCAAAGTGTCCTCAGCAACCTTGTTATTTTTCACTGCAGTTTCATGTACCTTTGGTATTTTAACAACTTTCCCAAACCTTAATGTAATTGCACTGACATTGGGAGCATTTGGATTTACTACTGACTGTGGAGGCAATTGGTTTGACCCTTGAGTATGCAATTGATTAATTGTAGTGGCTAGCTGAAAAATCTTTGTTTCCAAATTTTGAATGGTGGAATATGTTCTTTGTTGAAATTGGAGATTCTAGAATCCAATCTGCTTAACGAGGTCCTCTAATGAAGGTGCATTGTTTTGTTGATGAGGAATATTTTGCTGTTGCTTCTTAGGTTGTTGTTGTGCAAATGAATTCCACCATCTCAGGTTTGGATGGTTTCTCCAACCAGGATTGTACCTGTTAGAAGACAAATCATAGTTGGCTTGAGGATTGTATATTTTTCCATCCTTTTTTTTTTTTTCTTGTGTGTTATCTCACTCATGATTGCAAGTTACGCTAGAAGTTGACTTGACTCTTGTCCGCATGTATATATTGAAATGATCTAGGCATTTGTTTCTAATTAAGCTACCAGCCAAATAAGCCTACCCTACAATTATCCATTTGTTTAAGCCCCTTTGAGCCTAATTACCCTTTTTTTTGTTATAGAGCTCATTACAAGCCTAAAAGTGAAAAACAATGAACTGCCTCAATCTTGGGGGATAAAGGAGTCTTTCCTTACATAAGTGTAGGGGTGCTCAACTTGTTTGTTTAAATTTGAGAGTGATGAAAAAAAACAAAGAAAGAATATATATATATATATATATATATATATATATATCTGAGGAAAAATGGTTGTGTTATGAACAAAGAGAGTATGATAATCAAAGTTAACGATGTTTTGTTGAGTTACTTAATGTTGTTTTTCTCTCTTCATCATTACTCCTTTATTTTCTTTGATTTTCAGCCCTAGTCTCCTTAGGATTATCTCACCCTTACCTTGGTCACGTTACAACCTAAATAAAGACCTTTTGATCATTATCTGCATGTGTTTCAAATATAGATTATAGAGACTTGTCAAGCCTATGGTAGTGCTATCTTTCATGATGTGTTTTGAGTGTAAACAGTAGCCCAAACACTTTGAGTGTAAACACTTTGAGAGAATTTTATATCCTGAGAGGACTCTATCACTTATGATACATTTTTTAGTTAACTTGTCCTCTTGTTTGCCTTGGTTGTGATAAAAAAACTATTCATAATTGCCTTAAGCTAGAAATATTTCTCTCTCTCACCACTTTGCATTCATAAGAATATTTGGAATCACATGCATTGTTTTGCTTAGAGTGGAAAAGTTTAAGTGTGGGGGAATTTGATCATAGCATTTGGGCACATGTTTTTAGCTTTTTAGTTTGGTATTTTAAAAGCTCTTTATAGCTTAGATTAATATTTTTAGCTTGTTTTTAAACTTTGGGTCGAATTTGAATTATAATTTTATTATTTGCATTTTAATTTTATTATTTATATTTTGACTCTTTCTCGCTCTGTAGTTCATAACTTGAGCTCTAGATATCGGATTGGCACATATGATCAGAAGTTGGAAAGATAAAAATCTGAGCTACAACTTTTGTGTTGGAAGGAAAGACCAATTCCGAACTTTACTAGGCTGAAATTGCAAATTTCATAATCTGGATATTTGTAATAATTTTAATTAGCGGGCCACTTGTTTTTAAACCCTAAAGTCCAATAACAAGTACTATATATTGGCAGTTTTGTTTATTTTCTAAGACGGAAAAATTAGGATTCAAATTGCTACAAGAAATAAATAGTTTTATTTTAATTTCATGGAAGGCTAATTTTATAAGATTAATCCACGAGTTCAGAGTTTCGTCAACACCTTGAGATTCAGGTTACACTGTCAATTTCTATTCATGATTATATTCTTGTTTATTTGATTATATTGATATTTTGATTGCTTAAATTGAATTTCAATAGGATTGATTAAATTTATTTGACAGAATTTGGTTTCGGTTTCTAATTTAATTGAATTATAATTTTGCGACGTTTGATTGTTGATTATAATATTTTGATGATTGTGATGCTTAATTCAATCAAAGAAACCAAATTCAGATAGGATTGATTACACTTGTTTGATCAATTCTATAGTCAAATAAGAATAGAATCACAAATTAGAAATTAAACTCATCGATAGAATCTGTGATAGGTTTGAAACTCGAATAAGTAGATTAGATGTTTTGCTCATCCATTAAAACAAAAATCTAAAAAACCCCTTTTTAATTTCAATTTTCAATTCGGTAATTATTACTATATCAGAAGTCCTTGCGAAACGATTCGATTTATTACCTCTATTTACATTTTATCAATTGTATTTGACCCGTGTGCGACATCGGATCAACCCTATGTATAAGGAACTCCTTAGAACGCTATGGGAGAAAGGTAATTGTGAGCCTGTTGTATCTTGTGTTGCATACATCGTTATGTTCGTAAGATTGTTTAGAAAATCTTTCTTGTTGAGTTAGTTCGAATCGGGAGTCTAGAAAGACCCTAAGGGACCTGACTTGATGAACAAGCCACCACTAACGAGAGTAATTCTATAAAAGTCACTAAGAGGAATAAATTAGTTTTGAAAGGTGCTAAAATTCTCCAAGAAAAATTTCGAGAAAATCTTGCATCAGTTCAAGGCATTGCATGGCGATGTGTTAGAACTTGTAGGAAAATTTGCTAATCGAATTTGACATCATCAACAACTATAAATAAGTGTGTCTCCCCATCAATAATCAACCAAACTCCGACTAGAGACACCTCTCACTCATTCTCACAATATTCAACCCCATTTCAGTTGTTTTGATTTTCACGTTTAGAGATCATTTGGAAGAGTGTTATCCAAAAACAATTCTATTTCACTTATGATTTACATTTCATGTTGAGGATGGAAACATCCAAACTCTGATCAATTGTTGCTCTTGTGCTCTTGTCGAAAATAAAGGTATCATCAACTCATCCAAAATATTGTTGAGTGTATGGCCAATGGTAAGAACATATGTTGATTGTGTTGGTTGTCTTAGTGTACATACTCTTGGTCAATAACATGGGCGTGAATATATTGTCAATTGTTGTTATAGTGCTATTGAGTTGTTATTGATCTTTGGTTTGTTACCTTAATATGGGTGCAATTTTCGAGGTCACCGCGACAGTTAGAGTAAGGTTATAATTTTATTAAAGTTTCCATGATTTGTGTTATTATAATGATTTGTCTTAGATTTTAACGCACGTGAGGAATACCTAAATTCGATATTGGTATACCTGGATATGCTATGCGGAAGAAAGAAAAGTCAAAATGAGTAATCCTAAAAATTAATAATATTTGGAAATTAAGGCCAAATTAAACCGATATTTGTAATCTAAGACCTATCAAATAAATAAAATGGTGGTTAACAAACTAAATATGAGGATTAATTAGTATATCATAAATAATTTTATCACAACTCGAAAGACAAACAAAAGTATAAATAATGACATGGCAATGGAATGCTCACTAGATACATTACTTCAATGTCATGTGACACCAAAACTATTCATCAGTACTTGGTGACGAGACGATATTATCTCACAATGCAAGTGGATGAACAATCACATTTGCAACCACATCCTCATATATAGACACTGTAACACCCTAGATTTTATAAGAAACTATTTTATTAGTTAAATACGATTGTAAATAATTAATTTAATGTTAAAATTATTTTAGAATATATGATGATAAATTTTTTTACTAATTTTTCGTTATATAGGTTATTTATATGATGTGCTAGTTTTATAAATATTAGATTACATGAGCGATATAAATAATAAAGATTTTATTTTATTTTTTGATTTATTTTTTAAAAATAATAGTATTTTAGTGTAATATATATATTTATTAAAAAAAAAATTTATACGATTTTACGTGTATATACGTGTACCCAATTAATATAATATTTTTATGTGCGCTTGACTAATATTAAGTATGCACGTAGTTATATTTCAATTGTTTATTACTATTTTCTATTTTTAGTTATTTATTTTATAAATAATTATCTTGAGATAGTAGTGATATTGTGTTTGATTTCCTTTATTTTTATATACTTATTATGACATTGTGATTTTATATATATATTTATAAATATTTAGTAATTAATATAAAATGTTGATGTTATATTTATTTATTTTATAATTTCGACTACCCTCTAATAATGGTAATATTTTAATTTGAGTATTTGGAAAAATAAGTATTATTATAGGGATTATTTTAAATATGAGAGTTTTGGTTATTAATGTATTTTAAAAGATTAATTATTTTTATTTATAAATTATTAGTTTTGAAATATTAATAATGTTTTATTAATGAAATTGTGTTTAAAAAACATAAAATAAAATAAAACTAGTAAAACTTAAAAGGAGACCAATGGGTTTGACCCATGTGTGAACCCTAATTGTTAATAAAATAAAACAAACAAAAAAAGGAAGGGAGTTGGACGGCGGCAGTAAAACCAAAGAGAAACACAACAACAATCCATAGTTTGACACCGATGATCGATAATTGTTCCAGAAAAGTTTCTTAGTTCTTGTCCAAATTTCAGTATGTCGTTTTATTCATTTAGGTAGTCAAATAAACATACTTCTTCAGATTTTTAACCATCCAAATTCCTCTCTAAAATAGCCGACTTATCCGTTTATAAAATTCCTTAATTTGAACCGTTCTCATTCACCGTAAGTCCGATTTGTGTGAAACCAACGCCAAAACGACTGTGTGAAAAATTGTTATTTTGTCCAATGATTTGTTTTCTGATTTATAGTATGTTTTCTTGACCGAATTTCGAATTTAGTTTTTAGAGTATCTTCTCATAAATTATTTTTAACGTTTCCCATAAACTGTCGAGTTAGATCGATTGATGGACAAAGAGTCAATGAACAAAGGTTGTTTGCTCGTGGAATCGTATTCGTCTGTGAAAGCGTCAAAATAAGGTAAGGGGTGAGAGAGCGTCTAATTCATGAGTATAATATATTGTGAGATGAACGAGAAAACCGTATTTCCCAATGATTCATCCGGGGGTCGCTACGTATGGCAGTAGCTCTTTGAGTGATAAATTAATTAATCTGGAAATAAGAAAATTATGAGATTAAAATGTGAAATAGAAATACTTATAAGGTGTTGATTGATTTAATTTCGTTAAATGTGTGATATTTTATATTATTGTGATATTTGATATTATTCTGATATTTAAAGTTATTGTGATATTTGATGTTATTGTGATATTTGATATCATTGTGATATTTGATTTCAAATGAATTTAGTGCATATGTTTGATTAAATGAGTTTATCTGAATGCAGTGTATAATGTAAGTTTATTTGATGATGATGTGTGATTTATGATATAAATTTGTGATAAGTCTATGTGATAAGCTTATGTGATGATAATGATGATGTTTGATTGATGATAGTGATTCTATAAAATTGTGATGAGTTTAGGTGATGAGATATGATTAATGATAGTGATATGGTGATGAGAATATTGAATTAACCTCATAGTTGATGAAATAATGGTGATTTTAATTTGTGTTTGAGATGACGGTTTTAATGGAGTATTATATACCAACGAGGGGAGAAAATAAATATTGTGAATTTGTGAAGTGGAGATTATTTTGTCATCATATAGGTAGGGCCTGACAAACCTAGTGATTCCGGGGAAGTACAACTGAATGAGCCTGATCGTGGCGGTCTGCTGTCGAGCCTTAAGGCAAGATTGTTAGACCTTGGAGGTATTCGGGTGGGGAATTCCTAGGTGACTTGGAGGTAGCACTCCAAATGTCGGGAGCTACCACGCAACACACGTTTACCTCGACTGTCGCGTATATGTGTCTCGGGTTGAGTTGAGGGGATCTATGAGGACATGGCCAATTTGAATTGTCCGTCCACTGGGATGGTGGCATAGTATCAAGCCTCCTAACCAAGTACTTCAGAGTTAGAATGATACAACATTGTGAAGTAGAGTCTAAGCTCATGCATAGCAGTGCACTTTATTGTGATTGTTTTGTTGTGATTAATATGTATCTTGTGTGGTGATAATTTCTCTTAGACAATTTGTTGTTATAGTGAAATTTATTGATTTTTCTTGAGTGCTTTTGACTTTTTAATGTGATATTTTCTTGATGGAATTTTTGTATTATGATACGATTCTATTATGATTGTTTGCGTGTTCTTCTTACTTGTATTATACTATCATCATGATTTTGAAACTCACCTCCTTCGTTGTTTGTGTTTGACTGGCTTGGCCCTGCGTTTGTGAAATCGCAGTATTACAGGTTAATGAATCTTGAAGTTCAAGTTTGGGAGGAACTACACTATGATAGGTGATACTGGGGATAAGGGCTTAAATTGTATTTTACTTATTTAATTTGAAACGAATTTTTGTATGAAAATATTAGAAGTACTAGTAAGTTTCTAAATTAAATTAAGTAATAATACTTAAATCAAGCTTATTGAGATTACACTATTTTAACGGAGAAAATAAGTTAAAAGTGTTCCTTTTGATTTTTGAGAAACGTGATATTAAATATATTATATACTCATTAAATAAGTTATATTAAATATATTATACATCAGTTTAACTTTATACAATTGCTAATATTAAGCATAATAATAAATATTTATTACATAAATAGAATAACGTGTAAAATATTTAAAAATTATTTTAAATTTTATCTTAAATATATTAACATAATAGAATATAAGTCTATTTTAAAATAGTCTTCAGAAATGTTGCTTTATTTTTACTAATATAATATTATGTCTATTTATAGTTATTATTGATACAAAAATTATGAAAATAAATAAATTATCTCTTTTTTTTTTTTATTGAAAATAACAACGTTTAAAGTCATATGACTGACTTATTTGCTTAGTTTATAGTATGATTTTGTAATGAATATTGACATAAGCTCCTATAAATTAACTCCCTTGAGATAGTTTCATAGTATCAATATATCTTCTCTATCTCTTCAAGTTACTTTATCTTGCATAGAGCCATGGCTAGAGTTTTGGTACTAGTCCTGCTACAAGTGAGCTTCTACGTAGTATTTGCTAAAGAGTTTGATAATCTTAAACACAAACACCATCATCACCATCACCATTGTGACACCTTAAACCCCAGAATAATATATATATAAAAATTTATATTATATTTCTATAAAATTTGCACCAGATAAATAAAAATATGTTTCCAAGAAAAGAAAATATTTTCTTTTTCGCTTAGGAAATCACATTTCTCAAAAATCAAAAGGAACGCCTTAAACTCGAGACTCATATATGTAACAGTCGAGGTAAGCGTGTGTTGCGTGGTAGCTCCTGATATTTGGAGTGCTACTTCCAAGTCACCTGGAATTTCCCACCCGTATACCTCTAAGGTCTAACAATCTTGCCTTAAGGTTCGACAGCAGACCGCCACCATCGGGCTCATTCACTTGTACTTCCCCAAAATCACTAGGCTTGTCAGGCCCTACCTATATGATGATAAAATAACCTTCACTTCACAAATTCTCAATATTTTTTTTTCTCCTCTCGTTAGCTTAGACTACACCATTAAGAGCATCATCTTTATAAATCATCACTATTTCATCATATATGGGGTACTTCAATATTCTCATCACAATTTTATAACATCATTAATCATACATAATTATAATCCTCTTATAAACTAATCACAATTTTATAGTATCACCAATCATACATAATCGTAATCATCATATAAACTCATCACAATTTTATAACATCACAATTATCGATAAAAAATCAGCATTATCATCCTGCATACATATATCATACCAAGCCTCCATATTTTATTATCACATCACATAAATTCGTCTAATCAAACATATGCATCAAATTCATTTGAAATAAGATATCATAATAATATCAAATACCACTCATTTAACGAAATTAAATCAATCAACACCTTATAAATATTTCTATTCCATATTTTAATCTCACAATTTCCATATTTTCACATTAATAAATTTATCACTCAAAGGGCTACTGTTGAGAAATACAGTTTTCCCGTTCATCTCACATTATATTATACTCAGGAATTCAAACGCTCTCTCACCTTTTACCTTATTTCGACGCTTTCAAACACGAATATGATTCCACAAGCAAACAACCTTTTTTTTTTTTTTTGACTCTTTGTCCTTCAATTGATCTAACTCGACAATTTATGGGTAAACGTAAAAAATAGATTATGAAAAGACACTATAAATTAATTTCGAAATTCGGTCAAGCAAACTTACCATATATCAGAAAACAAATCAATGGATAAAATAGTCATTTTTCACACGATCGTTTTGGCGTTAGTTTCACTCAAATCGGACTTACGGTGAAGAAGAACGGTTCAAACTAAGAAATTTTCTAAACGGAGAAGTTTGGTATTTTAGAGAGAAATTTGGATGGTTAAAAATCTGAAGAAGTATGTTTATTTGACTTCCTAAATGAATAAAATGAAATACTGAAATTTGGACGAGAACGAAGAAACTTTTCTAGAACAATTATCGATCGTCGTTGTCAAACTATAGGTTGTTGTTGTGTTTCTCTTTAGTTTTACGGTCACCGTCCAACTCCCTTCCTTTTTTTTTGTTTTTTTTTAAGTTCACACATGGGTCAAACCCATTGGTCTTCTTTTAGGTTTACTAGTTTTATTTTATTTTTATTTTTTTAAAACACAATTTCATTAATAAAACATTATTAATATTTCAAAACTAATAATTTATAAATAAAAATAATTAATCTTTTAAAATACATTAATAACCAAAACTCTCATATTCAAAATAATTCCTATAATAATACTTATTTTTCCAAATACTCAAGTTAAGATATTACCGCCATTGGAGAATAATTGAAATTCGAAAATAAATAAATATAACATCAACACTTTATATTAATTACTAAATCTTAATAAATATATATAAAATCACAATGTCATAACAAGTATATAAAAATTAAGGAAATCAAACACAATATCACTACTATTTCAAGATAATTATTTCTAAAAAAACATATATAAAAATAGAAAATAGTTATAAACAATTAAAATATAACTACGTGCATACTTAACATCAGTCAAGCGCACATAAAAGTATTACATTAATTGGATACACGTATATACACGTAATAAAATGTTTTTCTTTAAAATATATGTATTACAATAAAATACTATTATTGTTTAAAAAATATATCAAATAATAAAATATAATATTTATTATTTATATCGCTCATGTAATCTAATATTTATCATCATATTCTAAAATAATTTTAATATTAAATTAATTATTCAAAATCGTACTTAACTAATAAAATAGTTTATTATAAAATTTAGGGTGTTACAATTCACCCCTTGTTAAATAATTTCATCCTCGAAATTTATGGTGAGTGAACTAATTTCTAACTTACCACCCTCAAGATTCAAACTTAGCCTATAAACATATTTAAGAAATTCAATCTCCAATTAAGCACATCATGTAAAAATCAACTAACATAGCATGATAGACTAACTTGACAAAATAAATCAATTAACACATATATTTATCATTCAATTATGAAATAAAATACCATAGAGTTACTCACTATAATTTACATATAAAAAATAACATATAGATTTTGTCAATAATAACGTAGTTCATTTAGTTTGGTTAAATGAAACACATTCCAAGTATGTTGTCAATTTCAACTATTTCTTTCAAACTAAATATTACTAGTTTTATTCCTTAAAGTAAAGTCTAAATCCTATCATCAATCATTCAACAAGTTTAACTTAGGTCTAACAAAGAAAGTAATTTTTAAAAATATTAAACACATCTAACAACTTAATAACATTATAATAGATTTACAATCAATTATTCTATAAAAACGTATTCTATATATAATCAAGGAGAAAGAAAAAAAAAACTAATGATAGAGATACTATTTTCCAAGAACATATATTTAATAATTAAATTCATTCAATTGATATAAGCAATTAACATGTTTTTTAACTATTTAAAAATAAAATTAAAAGGTGCTTCTAACAAAATAATGAGTTATCGTTCTCTCTTTTATTGATGATGAGTCATCGGGGTAGCTAGTCCCTCCTACTCATGTAGTCAACTACTTAAAGAACTATAACTAGAGTCATTCCAATTCAAACATGGATAATTAAAAGTATCTTTAACGTGGTTCAGGAGTGCGAATGCGACACCACAACTCCTACTGATTACTTCAAGTTAAAAACTCACTTAATTACACATTCACAATAATTTATTTGTAATTTACAACTAGTCACAACAACAAAAGAAAGGACACTAACATCAATATATAATCAATAATTTGATTGAAGAAATATAGAACTATTCCACTTTTAAATTCTCTCGACTACTCTAACTCTATACACTAATTCCCAAAAATTAGAACACTTGAAATACAAATAATTTCATATTTATATAATCATATACATGCATATAACTAATTCAACAATTGACATCATGATGTAGAATATCCTCATACCAATCAAATATTTACAAATTGATCACAAATAAATTATTAATTAACTTTTCTTTTAATCAATCTTTATCATTTAAGAAAGATTGAAACAAAGATTTTTCAATTAGTAGGTAAAGTATGCAACTATTTTTACTCCAAGTTAATATAACAATCATAAAATTAAAATAAATCTCGTAGTACATAAATTATTTTAGTGGTTAATCAATACTCTAAAATTTGATTTCAAACATTTAAATTATTTTAAAAGGATCACTAATATTTTAATACCATAAAATAATTTTTCTTCATAATTTCAAACTTTTCCTTGGAATACTTCATAGTAAATCTTGCGAATTTTTTTTAAATACTTTTAAAATCAATATGATTACTAAAATTTCACCAATATCTTTCCCACCAAAATACCTCTCAAGATATTTTAGTACTCTTAAAATAATTTTTTTTTAACCTATGTTTTGAAATCAAATCAAATCATGTATATAAAATTAGATACAAAATTTTCTAATTCATCAAGACTTCTAAAATAGTTATATATTTTTTTCTTCCTGATTTCTAAAAACTATTTTTTCAACAAATCTTCTAGATTATTATTATTTTTTAAAAAAAATAGGCACATAGTAAAACTTGGCGTAAATTATTTTTCTCTTGTGTGACTAATCTAAATTTTTAATAAAATCATCATTAATATACATTTTTATTATTATTTTAAGAATCAACACAACTCCAACACAATCTAATTCTCTAAAATAAGTCAACAATAACTCACTCATAAAATATTTCCTTTTATAAATAAATCAAATTTAATCCCTTCACAATTTTTGTTTCTAAAAGGCTAACTATAAAATTTCAACCAACCTTGAGTATTCAAGAATTACTAATTCTAATAATATGAGTTTTATACTATTTCAAAATCATGAGAATGTCCTAAATTGATTTCAAAAGCAATATCAAAATTTTAATCATTTAGATACAACCATCAACATTTTCATGTTAAGTGCCCATATAAAAACTGAATTTTTAAATTTCATAACTATTTTTCAAGACAAGATTTTCAATTGACAATAATATCTACAACATTATCTTAAAACCAATAACAATAGTAATGACGACAATCACAAGTTCTTTTTTTTTTTCACATATATCAATTTAAAATAAAAAATAAGGATTTTCTAGTCAAAATTAAAACTTTAAACATAAGAGATATATTTTCTATTCAACTCAAGGTTTAGAAAGAAAAATCCTTTTTTTTTCTTTCTAAATTGTGTTTCCATAAAATAATAATAGTAGACATTTTATCATGTGACCTTTTTTGTAGACATTTTCCTTCTCTTTCTCAATTAGTAGACATTTTATCATGTGACCTTTTTTGTACCATTATAAATCACTACTGTGTTCTAAAAATCTAAGACTCTAATATCAAGTTAAACTCTAATGAGTTAATATTATCTAAATAAATAATTTCGAACAAATATACTAACATTCTCACGATTCTATATTCAGACCCCTCTAAACCAACGTAACAACAACACTTTATGATTTTCTTAAAAACAACACATAGTAAAATATGGTATAAATTTTCAGCTATTTTAGATAGTAAATAAAATCAGTAGTATAGAATTATTGTTACTTTATAAACAATAAAAGTTCAACTCTATTTAATTTTTTTAAAAAAAATAATCAAGAGTAATTAAAAAAAAAAGTTATTTTTTTCATTTTACATATTAAGTCAACTCTAACTCACGTAATTTTTTTTTTAACTTTTAAGTTCTACCACCTCTAATATTCAAGAATAATTATTATTACTAATATGAGTTTTCTAATATTTCAAAATTACTGCTAAATTTTTAAATTGACTTCATTAGCAAACTCAAAATTTTAATAATCATGTAATGATCCTATAGACAAGGTCTATCAATCAATAACTAGTATCACATTGATTAAATTAATAATTTCAAACATATAGTAATCAATCAAAAGAAATTTTTTTTTCTAATTATCCACTATAACAAAAGCCCATAAAAAATGAAAGTTATAAAAACAAGTCCAATCAAAAGGTAATTAACTTAATCATGTCAACATTTCAAATTAACTTAAATTTTAAGAAATAATTTCCTATTATATTTAATCACTTAAATAGGAACTTAGAATCCACAACGCAACACAATTAGAGTAAAAAAATAATAAATAGTTAATTAGTAACTTCAAAAATATGTAGAATAATACAAAAGCATACATCACATAACACAATAATATAATAGACAAAAACATGATAGTGAAAATAATTAATACACAAGAAAACCCAATTGACACAACTAACATTTGACTCACATTGAACCGACACTCAACCCACTCGGTCTGATTGGATAGACCTGCTCTGATACCATTAATGTGACACCATAAACTCTAAAATAAAATGTATATAATAATTTATATTATATTTCTATAAAATTTGCTGCAGATAAATAAAAATATGTTTACACAGCCGGGTAACACAGCCGGGTAACGCTGGAGGGCCGGGGTGTTACAACTAAGCTTGTCAGGCCCTACATATATGATGACAAAATAATCTTTACTTCCAAAATTCTCAATATTTATTTTCTCCTCTCGTTAGCTTAGACTACTCCATTAAGAGCAACATATTTATAAATCATCACTATTTCATCATATATGGAGTACTTCAATATTCTCATCACAAATTTATAACGTCATTAATCATACATAATCATAATCATCGTATAAACTCAATCAACATTATCATCCCGCATACATATATCATACCATGCATCCATATTTTATTAACACATCACATAAATTCGTCTAATCAAACATATGCATCAAATTCATTTGAAATCAAATATCATAATAATAACAAATATCACTCATTTAACGAAATCAAATCAATCAACACCTTATAAATATTTCTATTCCATATTTTAATCTCACAATTTCCACATTTTCACATTAATCAATTTATCACTCAAAGGGCTACTGCTGTACATAGCGACTCCCGGATGAATCGTTGAGAAATACATTTTTCCCGTTCTCTCACATTATATTATACTCATGAGTTCAAACGCTCTCTCACCCTTACCTTATTTGGACTCTTTCACACACGAATATGATTCCACAAGCAAACAACCTTTATGGGTAAACATCAAAAATAGATTATGAAAAGACACTCTAAAAATTAATTTCGAAATTCGGTCAAGGAAACTTACCATAAATCAGAAAACAAATCAGTGGATAAAATAGCCATTTTTCACACGATCGTTTTGGCATTTGTTTCACTTAAATTGGACTTACGGTGAAGAAGAACGGTTCAAACTAAGGAATTTTATAAACGGAGAAGTCGGGTATTTTAGAGAGAAATTTAGATGGTTAAAAATCTGACAAAGTATGTTTATTTGACTACCTAAATGAATAAAACGTCATACTGAAATTTGGACGAGAACGAAGAAACTTTTCCAGAACAATTATCGATCGTCAGCGCACATAAAAGTACTACGTGCATACTTAACATCAGTCAAGCGCACATAAAAGTATTACATTAATTGGGTACACATATATACACATAAAATCAGATAAAATATTTTTCTTTAAAGTATATGTATTACACTAAAATACTATTATTTTAAAAAAATATATCAAATAATAAAATATAATATTTATTATTTATATCGCTCATGTAATCTAATATTTATAAAACTAGCACGTCATAGAAATCACCTATATAACAAAAATTTGTCAGAAAACTTATCATCATATATTCTAAAATAATTTTAATATTAAATTAATTATTCAAAATCATACTTAACTAATAAAATAGTTTATTATAAAATTTAGGGTGTTACAACCATCATCATCACCAACTTGCCCCAACCCCGGCCCCTGTTCAACCTCCATCTTTAACTCCTATTCAATCTCTTCATCTAAGTGAATCCATCTACAAACGACACCATCATTTATGATCCCCAACCCTAACCCCTGCCCATGTTTCACACCACAACCACCATCACCATCACTAATCAACCCCATCCACTGCACCTTATTACTTCTTATCCACTAGTTATGAACTGAGTAAGGAGCACAAACACCACAAACATCATCACCATAAATCATCATTCCCATCCCCAGCCCCAACCCATGGCCATGTCAATGCTCCTTCTTTGGCCCCTACTCGTCCACCCTTTCCCATGGTATTGGGTGGATTCACTCCCCAAGTGGAACCCACTAGTTTTATTAGTATTATTATTAGTATTATTATTAGTATTATTATTGAAATAAAAGAAAGGAAATAAAAGGGATTTAGAAATTCTAAGAATTAGAAGAACGAAAGAGAACGGCTGCCAGAGAAGAAAAATAAGGGTTTGGTTCCGATGGTGATTACAGGTGTGTAGCAAACTTGCTCTGTTTGATCTACAAATTTAGTATGTTATTTCTACCACTGAGTTTGTTATTTTAATATACAGTTTGAGTAGTTTAATCTTCTCGGAGAGTTACTTTGGCATACCCACTTTAGTGGAAGGTTGTTATTGTTGATTGATGGTCCCTATTGTTATTAGGAAGACTCTAGTGTACCCATTAATTATTATAGTGGAAGCTTTACTGGACTATGTCTAGTGGTTTTTATTCTCTCAATTTGAGGGAAGTTTTCCACTTTAAAAATTGCATTTGTCTCATATTTAATTTTCTGTCAATTATTTTTGCTCTGTGGTATTGTATTTTCTGTTTGGCCATTTATATGCACAGGTGGGGAAAAAATATTCCGCATTATTGAGATAGTTATCACTAATTATCTCTGGTTTTTCCCAACAATGTGGTATCTAGAGCTTGGTTATTTGATTTGTGCATTTAAATGGAGAAGGAAAATAATGGTCCCAATATGATTAAACTCAACTATTCTAATTATACACTTTGGAAGACTCTCATGGAAGACATGTTATACAGTAAAGATTTGTATGAACCTATTGAGGGTGACACTGCTAAACCCGCAGATAAATCTGACGCTGACTGGAAGAAGATGAATAGAAAGGCAGTGGCGTTGATCAGGCAGTGGTTGGATCTTAATGTGTATCCACATGTTGAAACTAAAATAGATGCTAACAAGATGTTGGAAAAATTAAAAGAGTTGTATGAACGAAAGAATGTGCAAAATAAAGCATTCTTGATTCGGAAGCTGGTGAATATGGAATGCAAAGATGGGGATTCAATGGCATAGCATATGAGTATTTTTCAGAATATAGTGAATCAGTTAACAACTGCAGAAATTAAATTAGATGATGAGTTGCAAGCGTTGTTATTGTTGAGTTCCTTGCCTGATAATTGGGAAGTCCTTGTTGTGACGTTGACCAATTCAGCTCCAAGTGGAAAGTTGAAAATGTCAACAATTAAAGAGAGCATGTTGAATGAAGAAGCTCAAAGAAAGGAACGTGGTTTGATTGGTTCTTCCTCAAAGTCAGAAGCACTAGTTACAGAGTCACGGGGGAGAAGTCAATCTAGAAACTTCCATATACGCGACAACTCTGAAAGTCGTAGCAAGTCGAGGACTAGAAAAGAAGTGATATGCTATCATTGTGGCAAAGAGGGTCACATAAAAAGAAATTGCAGGTTCCTTAAGAGAGATCAGTCAAGGGAAAGATATGAAGACAAAGAGAAGAAAAATGTTAAAGATACAACAACAGTTGCATCTGTTAATAATGTTTATATTGTTTGTGATGTTAATTCCATAAACCTTGCATGTCATGATTCAACTTGGATTATTGATTCAGGTGCCTCATATCATGTTACTCCTAGGCGTGATTTCTTCTCATCTTACAGTGCTGGTGATTTTGGCATGGTAAAAATGGGAGATGAAGGAGTATGTAAAATTATCGGTATGGGAGATGTTTGGGTTGAAACTGGGATTGGTTGCAAGCTTCAATTGAAGAATGTTAGACATGTACCTAATGTTCGTCTCAATTTGATTTCGGTGAAAGCCTTGGATATTGAGGGTTATCACACTTACTGTGGTGGTGGTGGTATATGTAAAATCACCAAAGGGTCCCTAGTGGTTGCAAAGGAGCAAAGTTCCACTTCTCTCTATAGGATGCCTATGAAGTTATGCAAGGAAGAAGTGAATGCAATTGAAGATGCATCTTCTAATTTATGGCATATGTGCCTCGATCACTTGAGTGAGAAAGGACTCAACATACTAGTGAAGAAAAACTTTCTTCTTGTGAAAGGTACGTCTCTAAAAACTTGCACTCATTGTTTTGCTGGAAAACAACATAGAGTTTCTTTTCATAATACTGGTCCTCAGATGAGGCAAAATATTCTTGATTTTGTTCATACTGATGTTTGTATGATGGACAGTAAATCTCTTGGTGGTGCATCATATTTTGTTACTTTTATTGACGACCACTCTAGAAAAGTGTGGGCATTTCCTTTGAAATCTAAAGACTAGGTATTTAAAGTCTTCAAGCATTTTCATGCAAGTGTTGAAAGAGAAAAGGGAAGGAAATTGAAATGTGTTCGATCAGATAACGGTGGCGAATACAGAGGTCCATTTGAAGAGTATTGTAGAGAACATGGAATTAGGTTTGAGAAAACAGTTCCAAAGACACCTCAGCATAATGGTGTGGTAGAGAGAATGAATCGTACGATTAATGACAGAATCATATGTATGCTCTCTCATGCAAAATTATCGAAATCCTTTAGGGGTGAAGCAATGAAAACTGTAGTGGATTTGATCAATCTTTCTCCTTCTATTCCACTTGATGGTCATGTTCCAAATAGAGTGTGGACAGAGAAAGATGTCTCTTACCGTCATTTGAGAGTTTTTGGTTGCAGATGTTTTGTTCACGTTCCAAGAGATGATAGGTCCAAGCTGGTTAGTAAATCCAAACATTGTATATTCGTCGATTATGGTGATGAAGAATTTGGTTATAGATTGTGGGATCCGGTTGACAAGAAAATTATAAGAAGCCGAGATGTGATATTTCTTGAAGACCAGACTATTGAAGATTTTGATAAAGCTGAAAAACAAAAACCAAATTCCAGAAGTTACATTGAAAATGTTGCGTCTAAGCCCCCTACGGAAACCTTTGTTGATGGGGGAGATATACAGGTAGATGATGAGAATGTAACTGATGATCATGTGCCTCACCATGATGAGCAGGTTCCAGTTGAGCCACCAGTCGAGTTTGAGTTGAGAAGATCCACTAGAGAACGTCAACCTTCTCAAAGATATCCTCCACATGAGTATGTGATAATCACTGATAGTGGAGAGCCAGAGTATTATCAAGAAGCTAATACAAATGTTGATAAAGAAAAGTGGTTAAAAGCCATACAAAAAGAGATGAATTCCTTGCATGAGAATCACACATTTGATTTGGTAAAGTTGCCTAATGGTAGAAAATTACTCAAGAACAAATGGGTATACAAGATAAAGGCAGAAGAGAATAGTTCTCAACCAAGATACAAAGCACAATTGGTTGTGAAAGGTTTTAAATAGAGAAAAGGTATTGACTTTGATGAAATGTTTTCACCTGTGGTGAAGATGTCCTCTATCCGAGTTGTGCTTAGGTTAGCAGCTAGTTTGAACCTAGAAGTTGAACAACTTGATGTGAAAACTGCATTCCTTCAAGGTGATTTGGAGGAAGAGAACTATATGGAGCAACCAGAGGGTTTCCAAGTCAAAGGTAAAAAACAACTTGTGTGTAAATTGAAGAAAAGTTTGTATGGGCTCAAACAAGCACCTCAACAATGGTACAAGAAATTTGATTCTTTCATGGAGAAACATGGGTATGGTAAAACTACTTCTGACCATTGTGTGTTTATTAAGAAATTCTCTGATGGTGATTATATTATTCTCCTATTATATGTGGATGACATGTTGATTGTTGGTCATGACACTAAGAAGATTCAATCTTAAAGAATGATTTGAACAAGTCTTTTGTAATGAAAGACATAGGTCCTGCAAAGCAAATTCTGGGTATGAGAATTACTCGTGATAGGAAGAATAATAAATTGTGGTTGTCTCAACACAATTATATTAAGAAAGTGTTAGAGAGGTTTAACATGAGAAATTGCAAACCTGTTAGTACTCCACTTGCTACTCATTTTAAATTGAATTTGTATAAATGTCCTACAAGTGAGAAAGACAAAGAAGAGATGAAGAAGGTTCCTTATGCATCCGCAGTTGGTAGTTTGATGTATGCTATGGTATGCACAAGGCCGGATATTGCTCATGCAGTTTGAGTTGTTAGTCGATTTCTCTCTAATCTTGGTAAAGATCATTGGCAAGCAGTGAAGTGGATTCTCAGATACCTCAGAGGCACCTCCAAAGTTTGTTTATTCTATGGAGGTGATGAACCTGTGTTAGATGGCTACACAGATGCAGATATGGCAGGTGATCTTGATTCTAGAAAATCTACTTCTGGTTATATGATGACCTTTGTAGGGGGAGCTGTGTCTTGGCAATCAAGACTACAAAAGTGTGTTGCTTTGTCCATTACTGAAGCTGAGTACATTACAACAACTGAAGCTTTCGAAGAACTCTTGTGGATGAAGAAGTTCCTACATGAGTTAGGCCTCAAGCAAGAGAAGTTTATGTTATTCTGTGACAGTTAGAGTGCGATCCATCTCAGCAAGAATTCGACTTTTCATGCAAAGTCGAAGCATATTGAAGTGCGGTATCATTGGATACGAGATGCACTGGAAATGAAGTCATTTTTAATTGAGAAGATTCATACTGATGAGAATGGTTCAGATTTGATGACGAAGACCTTGCTTGTGTTGAAGATGATATGTTGTAGAAAGAAAGTTGGCATGATTGAGCAGTACCTTCCCACTTGAGTCGTGAGGGGGAGATTTGTTGGG
>NC_021165.2:54291499-54296813 GCF_000331145.2 Cicer arietinum
AAGATGATATGCTGTAGAAAGAAAGCTGACATGGTTGAGCAGTACCTTCCCACTTGAGTCGTGAGGGGGAGATTTGTTGGGTGGATTCACTCCCCAAGTGGAACCCACTAGTTTTATTAGTATTAGTATTATTATTATTAAAAAAAAAAGAAAGAAAAAAAAAGGTATTATTGGGCTAGGACCACATGAAGGGAATAAAAGGGTTTTAGAAATCCTAAGAATTAGAAGAACGTAAGAGAACGGCTGCCAGAGAAGAAAAATAAGGGTTTGGTTCTGGTGGTGGTAACAGGTGTGTAGCAAACTTGCTCCATTTGATCTACAAATTTAGTATGTTATTGTTACCACTGAGTTTGTTATTTTAATATACAGTTTGAGTAGTTTTATCTTCTCTGAGAGTTACTTTGGCATACCCACTTTAGTGGAAGGTTGTTATTGTTGATTGATGTTCCCTATTATTATTAGGAAGACTTTGGTGTACCCATTAATTAATATAGTGGAAGTTTTACTGGACTAGGTCCCGTGGTTTTTATTCTCTCAATTTGAGAAAAGTTTTCCACGTTAAAAATTGT
The DNA here is from genome assembly GCF_000331145.2 of Cicer arietinum. NCBI lineage: Eukaryota > Viridiplantae > Streptophyta > Magnoliopsida > Fabales > Fabaceae > Cicer > Cicer arietinum. Next base: position 54,292,069 of record NC_021165.2, read on the forward strand.
GTTTGTCTCATATTTAATTTTCTGTCAATTATTTTCGCTATGTATAATTGTATTTTCTGTTTGGCCATTTATCTGCACAGGTGGGGGAAAAAATATTCTGCATTATTGAGATAGTTATCGGTAATTATCTCTGGTTTTTCCCAACACTTTGATACTACAATTATCTCATTGTCCACTAGTTATGAGGAGGGTTTGGATCATAAGCACAACAAACAACACAAACGCCACAAACATCATCACCATCACTCTTCATCCCCATCCCCATCCCCATCCCCTGCCTAGGTTCACACTTTTGCTCTCATTATGTATTCCTTGCATATATATGTAATAGAGGATTGTTGCCAGAGTTAAAATTACCAAAGTTACTTTTATCGATGTAACAATATACATCAAAAAATTTAAATAAAAGTATGTTTATCTATTTAACAATATTTCTGCCTCTAATTCTTCTAGTATGTTTGGTATTTCAAATCAATTAAAGTTTTAGTTTATATTATCAAAGTAGTTCATAAAATTGATCACTTTTATTTTCTTTGTTAAATTACTTCATACCGACCCACCTTTCGGAATAATTCCTTTGTACCGTCCATTTGTTAAGGAAAAATTAGTTTGCGAAAACTTCCAATGATAGCTAAGACATCCTAGTTAGGCTGCTACGCCAAAACTATCACCTATCATCTTCTATAATATAAAAAATTCTTTCGTACCCTTCATTAAAAGAAGCAAAAAAATTTCATTTTAATAGAAAAGTTTATCTATGAAAAATTAATCGAATAAAATGTTTAACTAACAGAAAATATTAAAGAGATAATAAATAAATTTATTGAGTTATATAAAATATATGATTTGAAGCCGAAACAAGATCAAATATATGATTTGTAGCTGAAACAAGATTTTACTATGTTTTCTATAAATCATTCAAGTTTTGGGAAAAAATCCACAAACATTTTTTTCTCTATAATCTGTGTATGGCAACTTTTTTGTCAAATAGGATCATATTGCAATAAGCTTTTGATGTTTTTATTAATTTATGGAGAAAACATAATTTGTATGTTTTTTTTTTTTTAAATATAGATTTCAATATTGATTTTAGGCCACCAATTGTATTATGAATTTTGTAAATATTTCAATAATTAGTGATATCCGAATAAGTTTAAGTCATTTATAATTTTAAAGTCCATTTCTAAACTTATATTGTGATTATATTTGTTGAATTTCATATGGATCAGAACAATTTTCTATAAACATTTTTTTCACTATAAACTAAGTATGACAACTTTTGTGTCAAGCGGGATCATATTGCAATAAGCTTTTGATGTTTTAATTGATTTATTGGACCAAAAATAATTTGTATGTTTTTTGTTTTGTTTCAAGATATAGATTTGAATATTCTTTTTACGCAACCAATTGTATTATGAATTTTATAAATAATTCAATATTTACTGATATCTGACTAAGTTTTAGTTATTAATAATTCTAAAGTTCATTACAAAAATTATATCGTAATTATACTTTTTGAATTTAATATAAATCCTACCAATTTTAATTTCATTGATTATAAAGATAGTACCAAAGGGAATCTCCTATAAAAAGGTTGTGTTTTTATGATTGGATATATTAAATTACTGTTAAATTTTTCTTTAAAGCTCTCTTCTCGAAATCCAAACAAGATTGAGAACTAGAGCATGTTTGGATTTGGTTCTTAAAGAGTTATTAAGGGAAACCTAGCCGACAATGTAGCATGTTTGGCTTGGGTGTTTAGTGCGTATAATCGACAACTAAAATCTTTATGAAGTTGCACATTTTCCATTTTATAGAGCGATCAAGGAAACGACTATTGTGTTTCCTCTTTTACAAAAACATGGTTCCCAAGCTCAAATAACTTGATATCCTCTTTAAGTGGGGAATAAAGTTATTCTTGTAATACCTTGTTTCACATAAGATGAATGAGATTGTCTCATTTCACAACTATCTATGGCAAGCCAAAGTTGATTCCCTATTAAGAGTAATAAATGAATTAATTATTTCATTAGAGTTGTTAGTAAATACTATCTTTATAAAAAGTTATAGGTTGTTGTTGTGTTCATTTTGAGATATTATCATGTGTAAAATATGCCAAACTAAGTTGCTATTATAGATTGTAGTGACTGAAATGACTCTACTATGTTTTTTTATAAGAGACATGATAAATTGTGTGATGCTTGTGTTGATTATTATGAATATGATTTTGTTGATGTGAAACGAATTGTTATATACATACAAAATGAACTATACTTTGATCTTATATATTACACGATTTAACCCATTCTGATGATGGTCCCCTTTGTATAAGGAACTCCTTAGAACACTATGGGAGAAAGGTAATTGTGAGGGTGTTGTATCTTGGGTTGCATACATCGTTATGTTCATAAGATTGTTTAGAAAATCTTTCTTGTTGAGTTAGTTGGAATCGGGAGTCTAGAAAGACCCCCAAGAGACCTGACTTGATGAACAAGCCACCACTAACAAGAGTAATTCAATAAAATTCACTAAGAGGAATGAAATTAGTTTTGAAAAGTGCTAAAATTCTCCAAGAAAAATTTAGAGGAAATCTTGCATCACTTTAAGGCATTGCATGGCGATGTGTTAGAACTTGTAGGAAAATTTGCTAATCGAATTTGACATCATCAACAACTATAAATAGGTGTGTCTCCCAATCATTAATCGACCAAACCCCGACTAGAGACACCTCTCACTCATTCTCACAATATTCAACCCCATTTCGGTTTTTTTGATTTTCACGTTTAGAGATCATTTGGAAGAGTGTTATCCAAAAATAATTCTATTTCACTTATGATTTACATTTCATGTTGAGGATTGAAACATCCAAACTCTGATCAATTGTTGCTCTTGTGCTCATGTCGAAAATAAAGGTATCATCAACTCATCCAACATATTGTTGAGTGTCTGGCCAATGGTAAGAGCATTTTAATTTACTCTCAAATTACTTTCAAGATCTTTAGATCTTAGTTTGTTAGTATGTTTTTGGCTGAGGCTAAAAAGTGGCGTCAAGATATGATGATTGTGTTGGTTGTCTTTGTGCACATACTCTTGGTCAATAACAAGGGCGTGAATATATTGTCAATTGTTGTTATAGGGCTGTTGAGTTGTTATTGATCTTTGGTTTATTACCTTAATATGGGCGCAATTTTCGAGGTCACCACGACAGTTAGAGTAAGGTTATAATTTTATTAAAGTTTCCATCACTTCACTAGAGATGTTTTGTTACCAATAAATTATTTTCATTTGATGACTCTTCAGAGTAACATTGAATTGAATGAAAGTTAGGTTGTGATTAACCATTCATCACATAGGATGATTAATAATTAATTGTGGTTTTTTAGTTAAACTATTTGATAGTAACTGCTTGTGTAAAGCAAATAAAATATATAATCAACGAACACACTAACTATGTTCCATGATGAAAAAGTTAATCACGGTTAAGAAGAAAGTTGTGTTGATTAAATCTCTATGAAGCTCTAGTCTAGATACATTTGTTTTCATTACTATGTGAAAATTATCTATTTTAATTTTATGAAAATATTTATGTTCTAAGAAACATCACAAAAAAATTTTGAAACGCAAAATTCGAATTCTTTAAAATACATTTGTGTTATGTAAATTTTGTAGGATTGTAATAAAATTTGATTTTTTTTAAAAATGAAAATGGTAAAATAGATATTTTAAGTAAAATGTGGAGGTATGGGGGTAAAATTTTCTCAATTTGGTAAGGAGAGGTTTTGTGCTTTTAGCAACAATGACGCAACAACTTGGATTGCCTGTTTCTCCATAATTTAAGCAAAATTTGATTAACCTTGTGAAATACAAAATTATAATGATTTATCTTATATTTTAATGCACGTGAGGATTATTAACCTTTGCACATGAGTATTATTAGCCTTGTGATACACAATTATAATGATATGTCTTAGATTTTAATGCATGCATGTGAAGAATATTAACTTTAACTTTGTGAAACACAAAATTATAATGATTTGTCTTAGATTTTAATGCACATGAGGATTGTTAAACTTGTGAAACACAAAATTATAAGAATTGAATGACGTAAGGATTATTAACCTTGTGAAACAGAAAATTATAATGATTTGTCTTAGATTTTAACGCACGTGAGGAATACCCAAATTTGAAATAGTATAACTAGATATGCTATGCTGAAGAAAGAAAAGTCAAAGTGGAAATCCTAAAAATTAATAATATTTGGAAATTAAGGCCAAACTAAATCCATATTTGTAATCTAAGACCTATCAAATAAATAAAATGGTGGTTAACAAACTAAATATGAGGATTAATTAGTATATCATATCTAATTTTATCACAAATCCAAAGACAAACAAAAGTATGAATAATGACATGGCAATGGAATGCTCACTAGATACATTACTTCAATGTCATGTGATACCAAAACTATTCAATAGTACTTGGTGACGAGACGATATTATCTCACAATGCAAGTGGATGAACAATCACATTTGCGACCACATCCTAATATATAGACACACCTAACTCATCACGAGACTCATCTAAGTGGTCGAAATGATTAAACGAGGGTTTCACATTTGCTCTCGACATTGAGGAATTATGCCAAGTCACCTATAAAATCTTCCTAGCATACCCAAAAATTTTGATCTCCCCCGCATGGTCAATCATGACCTCCATTATCAGGCTCATTAAGTTTTATTTCCCTA
>NC_021165.2:54296835-54298932 GCF_000331145.2 Cicer arietinum
TGTCCCTACATTAAATTAAAGATTCTTACATCGCTAAGTAATGTATAAAACGCAACATACAATGGCCTCACAATTATCTTTCTCTTGTCTCAATTTTAAGTGTTGGAACCAAGTTGGTTTTATACTTAGAGTTTTGATGTTAAAAAAAATATTTTATGTGAATAGTATGTTTGACTTCATAGAGTATGAAAGAATATTCATGTTTTTTAAGACAATTTAAATAAAATTTGATTCGAATTTATAATTGAATAAAATATTTGACCAAGTTGAAAAAAGCATACGATCAAGATTTGAAGAAGATTTGATAAATATTAACACAAGAAGATATGATCAAGAACTGTTTGCCAGAAGAAACACTCACCAGAAGATATATTTATTATTTGCAAAGACATCATTATGATTTTGACAAAGAACAAAAATACTGAATTTGACTTAGTCATTTTCCTAGTTGTGAATGTTCAAGAACCGGTCCAACCCTATGTTTCCGCTAGATCAAAACAAGCAATAAGAAGGAAGTTTCATATGAAGAATTTGAGAAAGCAATCTTAACAAAATATGAACAATATCAATCTAAAGAATTTACAAACTCAATATGAACAAAATACGAACATAATCAATCTGAAGAACTTACAAACTCAATCTGAACAAAATATGAACCGTATCAATCTAAAGATTTTACAAACTCAGTCTTAACAAATACGAATATAATCAATATGAGGAATTTATAAATTCAATCTAAACAAAATACGAACAGAGTCAATCTAGAAGAACTGCTCAGCTTGGATTATGGAATAAATAATTGGTTAAAGAACATATTATCAAAAAGCATTGGTTTAGAATTATTTTTGAATAAGATCATTGTTGACCAAACTATGAGTAAAGATGCAATTCAATATTAAACAAAGACTAAATTGAAGTCCTAAATTTATTTATAAATAGATACTCAAAGTTAAAGAGAAGATCATCAAAAAATCATAAAAGAGTAGAATAACTCAAGCTCAAAATTTCAAATTCATCTTAAAGTTTAAAGAGAGAAACACTTGATCGAATGAGAAATATTTTCTAAGTGTTTTTCTTAGAGTGTGATAGTCATTCTTATACTCCACTTGTTAGAAGCAACTACTGAAATTCCAAACCTTTGTATTCAAATCCGATAGTACTCGTCTTTGTGTGGAGAAGTCATGACTAGTAGAGTCAAGGTATGTGTGTTTCTCAAAAGTTTTGGGTTGTTAGACTGTTTGAGAACACTAGCTTGGAGGGTTCGGTGCTTTGTAATTCAAAGTGCTGAATTAGTGGATTAAATCCTTTTGAGTGAAGGTGTAAGACCCATAATTTTAAAGTACCATTTATGTATTTTTGGTGTATTTTGGATTTTGGCTCGGAGGCTTTTAAGCCAAAGTTAATAATATTTTGGAGTTTTATAATCAAAAAGATATTTTGATGCCAATTAAAATTTCTCGTCGATAAATAAATTGAATTTAACTGCGATGAATCCTTTACGGATAATTTAATGCGTTTCGGGTGAAACGGTAATTTAACAAATATCTAGATTTTGGGATATTTGTTAAGTTATATTTATTATATTTATATATGTTTGTTTGGAGGGAAAAAGAAAGGAAAACTAGAAGGAAGGAAAAGGAAAAGAAAATAGTATATAAAGGAAGGAAGGAAAAAGGAAGAAAGGAAAAACAAAGGAAAGAAAAAGAAAGGAAGGAAAATTTCAAAACTTCATCTTCTTCCTCTAACCGTGACCCATTTTTCTCCTTTCTCCCATTTTCGTTTTCATCGCTTTCTTTTCTTCAAAACTAGTAACCCAAGGTTGGGTGGGAGTTAGATCAAGGTTTTTGCAACTCCACTTTTCCTCTTTGATTCGAAAACGAAGAAAAACGGTTTTTGAGATCCAAACACAAACCCCTCCGTTTCTTCAAGATCCAAGCTTCATTTCGCGAAGAGTCAGAAGGGAAGGTTGCTCACTACCACGCCACGGTGCTAGGGGACCTATTTGGAGGCGAAGTTGCGAGCGGAGATTTTACCAAAATTACTCGCGGTACCGGAAACGCACGTTAAAGCTAACGTTAAGGTAAGGGCTCCTTCCAA
>NC_021165.2:54303504-54305138 GCF_000331145.2 Cicer arietinum
GCTTTTAGAGACCTACACTTGAACGTAGAGTTCGGACCGGGAATTTTGAAATTCGGAATGATTAAGATCTCGAGTGGATTACTTGAAGACATTGCGAATTCTCAGGATGACGTCTTAATTCAAGAGAAGAGGAATCTAATAGTACAAGGGAAGACGACTGAGTTCAAGATTGGGGCTGATAATGTTTTGCGGTGTAATGGTAGGATTTGTGTACCAGCCATTACAGATATGCGGAAAACGATTCTAGAAGAGGCGCATAAGAGTAAGCTGAGTATTCATCCTGGGGCAACAAAGATGTATCAGGATTTGAGGCAGAATTATTGGTGGCCAGGAATGAAGAAACATGTGGCGGAATATGTATCCACTTGTCTAACTTGTCAGAAAGCGAAGGTGGAACATCAGCGACCTGCTGGAATGTTGCAACCTTTAGATATACCTGAATGGAAGTGGGACAGCATTTCCATGGATTTTATAACCGGATTACCAAAGACAAGGAGAAAGAATGATTCCATATGGGTGATAGTGGATCGACTAACTAAATCTGCTCACTTTTTGCCGGTAAGGACCACCTATAAGGTAGATCAGCTAACGGAGATCTACATTGCTGAAATTGTGAGGTTACACGGGGTACCATCGAGCATTGTATCAGACCGTGATCCGAAGTTCACATCGCATTTTTGGGGAGCATTGCACGAAGCGTTGGGAACGAAGCTACGATTGAGTTCAGCTTACCATCCACAAACGGACGGACAGACTGAAAGGACGAATCAGTCCTTGGAAGATCTGTTGAGAGCATGTGTTTTAGATGATAGGGGAAGTTGGGATGATGTACTTCCGTTGATTGAGTTCACTTACAACAATAGTTTCCACGCGAGCATTGGAATGGCACCTTATGAGGCTTTATATGGGCGCAAGTGTCAAACGCCCTTGTGTTGGTATAAAGACGGTGAGAATATGATTGTCGGACCAGAGATGGTGCAACAGACCACAGCTAAAGTAAGGAAGATCAAGGAGAAAATGAAGACTTCACAAGATCGTCAGAAGAGTTACGCGGACAAGCGTCGCAGACTTTTGGAATTCGAACAGGGTGACCATGTATTTCTGAGAGTCACACCTACTACTGGAGTAGGTAGGGCCTTGAAATCGAAGAAGTTGACTCCTAAATTCATTGGACCATATCAGATTTCTGCACGAATTGGGCCGGTTGCTTATCGGATTGCATTACCTCCGATACTGTCCAATATCCATGACGTGTTTCATGTGTCGCAGTTGAGGAAATATCTCGCAGATCCATCTCACGTGATCGAACCAGACACGATCCAGCTAAAGGATAACCTGTCGTTCGAAGTACCACCCGTGAGAATTGATGACAGGAAGATTAAGCGGTTGAGGACCAAGGATGTTTCGTTGGTCAAGGTGATCTGGAACCCAATTACTGGAGATGCGACTTGGGAACTGGAGAGCAAGATGAGGGAACAACACCCAGAGTTATTTATCGATGCATAGTTTCGAGGACGAAACTAATTTTAGGGGGGTAGTAATGTAAGACCCGTAATTTTAAAGTGTGCTTTATGTGTTTTTGTGTATTTTGGATTTTGGCTCGGAGGCTTTTTAGCCAAAGTTAATAATATTTT
>NC_021165.2:54305220-54315220 GCF_000331145.2 Cicer arietinum
AAATCCTTTACGGAGAATTTAAGGCGTTTCGGGTGAAACGATAATTTAACAAATATCTAGATTTTGAGATATTTGTTAAGTTATATTTATTATATTTATATATGTTTGTGTGGAGGGAAAAAGAAAGGAAAACTAGAATGAAGGAAAGGAAATAGAAAGGAAAGAGAATAGAAGAAAGGAAAAAGGAAGGAAAACAAAATCCCTCGTCTTCTTCCTCTGTTAACCGTGAGACCAATTTTCCTCCTCCTCCCATTTTTCGTTTTCGACGCTTCCTTTTCTTCAGAACTAGTAACCCAAGGTTGGGTGGGAGTTAGATCAAGGTTTTTGCAACTCCACTTTTCCTCTTTGATTCGAAAACGAAGAAAAACGGTTTTTGAGATCCAAACACAAACCCCTCCGTTTCTTCAAGATCCAAGCTTCATATCGCGAAGAGTCAGAAGGGAAGGTTGCTCACTACCACGCCACGGTGCTAGGGGACCTAATTGGAGGCGAAGTTGCGAGCGGAGATTTTACCAAAATTACTCGCGGTACCGGAAACGCACGTTAAAGCTAACGTTGAGGTAAGGGCTCCTTCCAAACTTCTAGTTTGCATTAGGGACTTATCTGTAGTTGTGTGGGAAGGAATTTGTTAGGGTTAAATGTATCGATTTGGGGAAAAACGAAACTAGTGCGTTATGGGTAAAACCTTAGAGTTAGGTTTTGTTTATAATGATGAATGTTTCGTGGTAAATGAAATTTGATGTATCTGGGTGTTATGTTGCGTGATTTGTGTTCGTTGTATTTGGTGTGTTCGTACTTGATGTTTGTTAATTGGTGTGGTTGTTGTGAATTATGGTTTGAATGTGAAAGTATGTTTGAATTTGTTTCTGTGGAATTTGAAAACCATTAGAGTTAAACGAGTATTAAAAATGGGGAATCTTTTAATACCTCGGTTTACTTAATGTGCATTTGAGGAAAATGTTTAAGTTAACTGGGCGTTGAGAATGGGGAATCTCTTAATGTCTCGGTTACTTAACTATCGTTTTTGAAAATCGTTTCGGTAAATGAGTATTAAGAATGGGGAATCTCTTAATATGACTGTTTGCTTAACGTTTTGTTTTGAAAATCATTAAGTTAAATCGGTATTAAGAACGGGGAATCTCTTAATGACTTATTTAATTAATGTTGTTTGAAAGTCGTTTAAGTTAAATGGGTATTAAAAATGGGGAATCTTTTAATATCTGCATTTGCTTAACGATTGTTGTGAATGGAGTCTGTGTATGCTCATGCATTTCATTTGGTAAATTGTGTCGACCCGTGATAGGTGACACCTTGGTAAACTGTACGGACCCGTGATAGGTTGTACGTTTGCGATTTACATTTTAGTAAATCGTGTTGACCCGTGATAGGTGACACCATGGTAACTGTACTGACCCGTGATAGGTGGTACATTTACGATTTACATTTTTGGTGAATTGTGCTGACCCGTGATAGGTGGCACCTAGGTAAACAGTACTGGTCTGTGATAGGCGGTACGTTTACGATTCCCGCTTTTTCTTTTAGTAAATCGTGTTGACCCGTGATAGGTGACACCTTGGTAAACTGTACTGACCCGTGATAGGTGGTACATTTACGATTTACATTTTTGGTGAATTGTGCTGACCCGTGATAGGTGGCACCTAGGTAAACAGTACTGGTCTGTGATAGGCGGTACGTTTACGATTCCCGCTTTTTCTTTTAGTAAATCGTGTTGACCCGTGATAGGTGACACCTCGGTAAACTGTACTGACCCGTGATAGGTGGTACGTTTACGAGTTACTATTTAGAAAATCGAGTTGACCCGTGATAGGTGACACCATGGTAACTGTACTGACCCGTGATAGGTGGTACGTTTATGATTTACGCATTTTAGTAAATCGTGCTGACCCGTGATAGGTGGCACCTCGGTAATTGGTACTTTGGCCTGCGATAGGCGGTACAATTATGATTTACGGCCCTTCGAGGAGGGTTTTGGTTTGGAATTCCGAGTCCATGCATTTTGGCATATACGCATTGCATTAGGGTGCTTGGCACGCGAGTCGTGGTTGATTTGAGTTTTATGATTAAGTGATTTGAATTTGAGTCGTTGTGGTAATTGCGTTGAAAATGCTAAGTGTTATGTGTTGATTGTTGTGTGTAAGTATGATGGTTATCGAGATCCCAATTGCCGTGGTAATTGCGTTGAAAATGCTAAGTGTTATGTGTTGATTGTTGTGTGTAAGTATGATGGTTATCGAGATCCCAAATTGCCGTGGTAATCGCGTAGTACTTGCTATGGGTTAAGATATGAATTTGATTAGGAATGACTTGAGTAAATGCATGAATTTTTGGAAAAACGATCAGGGAAATCGATTTTCCAATCGATTGGATAAGTTGCAGGAAGTTCATTATTTTGACCTAATCGATTTGCCAATCGATTGTATAAATATATCTTTGAAAATCTTTTAAGAAATCGATTTGGAAATCGATTTGGCAACCCAGGGACTCATCAGAACTGACAAACTTAGAAATCGATTTGGTCTTGCAGAAACTCAGCAGAACTGACCAAATCGATTTGGCAATCGATTGGCTCAGCAAAAGTCCTTATTTTGAGTTAGATAATCGATTGCTCAATTGATTTATCAATGCTTTGGTCAGTTATGTATTACTTGATGGTTTGAGAACTTCATTTTGAGTTCATTGTTAATTGGCAAGCATTATATGAACTTTTAGCATATGGAAAATCCTTTTAAGGTGCATGCTTAGTTGAAAAGTTGTTTTGAGCATTTAAAAACTTAATTGCTATGTGTTAACTGTTATTTTCTGGTTGGTGACCCTTTACAATTATTGTGGAAATCTGGGCTTTGCCCTCAGATGAGAGTCAGGACGGTCCTACCGGTTCGTACCCTACGGACGGGAATGGAGATGGGAACGCGTGATTGCAGTTACATTAGGAGGATCTCACGGGGCGCGTGGAGATACTCAGGGTGTATAGCTTTTTGGTAGGATGATCAGATTAGGATGATGTATAGGGACTAGGTGTCCTTCTTTTTGGATTGGAATATTTTTAGTTTGGAAAACTGTACTTTTACTAATATTATCAGTTTGACATCATCTTTGAATGGGTCCCATGTACCATTTGTTGTTGTGTAAATGCTTTGGATTTATATTTGGAGAAACTTTTCCGCTGCTTGTAAATTATAATGACTCAATTATTTATCCAAAGGCATCTTCCTGATTTAATTCTCTGTTTTATTTTAATTCCTTTTGAAAAAAAAAATATACACCCTCGCTTGGAAAAACGAGGTGTTACAGTAGGGACTGGATGTAGCCAAGTTAGTGGTGAACCAGACTAAATTACTTGTGTCACTTTATTCCTTCACTCCTTAGTTTTGTTATTGTTTTCACTCCAAGTAAATCATCAAGTCTGAACTAGTTTAATCAAATAATTGAAAAGTTATCAACTTAGTCAAACACAATTCAACCTCATTTATCGTGTTCGACCTTCACTAAGACATTCCTTATACAAAGGAGATTGTTATTGAAATGGGTTTGATATAACATATTTTCACATTTCATGTAGTACATCAGACACATGTGATATATTAGATCAAAGTATAGTTCATTTTGCATGTGTAAAACAATTGGTATCACCTCAAAAAAAGTACATTCATAATAATCAACACAAGTTATCACCCAATTTATCACATAAAAGTCACGTCATTTATAAAAAACATAGTAGAGTCATACAAAAACCTACTATTGTATCTAAAGTACTTATTTTTTACTAATACTTTAATGATATAATTAATTCATTTATTATTCTAAACAGGGCATCAACCTTGGTCAGCCCTGAACGGTTGGAAAATAACATTTTCTCATTCCTCTTATCTAATTCATATGAAACAATGTGTTACAATGATAACCATTCTACCCCTCTTTAAAAGGATATCAAGTTGTATGAGCTTGGAAACCGCGTTTTCAAGAAAGAGGGAACACAACGGTTCTAATGTTGCTCTATAAAATGCCATATGTAGCCTCATAAAACAAAAATTATCCATTCTACTCACTAAACATTCAAGCCTAGATTATTGTACATTGTCGACTAGGTTTACCTGAATAACTCTTTAATAACCGAATCCAAACATGTTATACTTATCTACGTTGTTCAAATTTCAAGAAAAGAGCTTTAAACAAACAACTTCAATAAAAGATGGGTGACTGGTGCATGTGTAGTATAGATGATTGATCATTTTTTTTGTTAGCTTAGCAAGGTTAAAGTGCATAAAATCATAACCTTAGCATCTAGCGAAAGTAGTTGGTGCTCGGTTTGTACAGGTATTGTGAACTACCAGAATCATCTGCGGTCCTTCTAAAAAAATAGTATCATAATCTTAGTTTTATAAATCCAATCATAACAACACAAAAATTTTGTTGGAGGTTGTCTTTCATACTATCATACTATGTTCACGGTCATTCTAATTACAATTGTAATGATCTATATCAAATTCAACAAGTATAATCACAATATAAATTTTGTAATGGATTTTAAAATTATTAATATATAACTAAAACTTAGTCAAATAACACTTATTATTTAAATATTTATAAAATTCATAATCCAATTAGTCGTCTAAAATCAATTTTCAAAACTTTATCTGGCTAAACCGAATTAATTTGGCGCACTAGCGTATGCTTGGCAGACTCTAAACCGACGCTAACTACCGTCGGAGTCGGGGGCCGATGCTAAATATAGCAGCTAAAATGAATTTTTCTAGTATTGATATGAATATCATGTTTAAACTATGTATTATATATTTGATTATTTTCTAAAGAAAATATAACATAAAATAGTTGAAATAAGTAATAAATATTGCTAAAGAGTTTGATAATCTAAAACACAAACATCATCACCATCAACCATCAGCCACAACCCCAACCCATGCCCATGTCCACCTTCCTTCTTTAACCTCTACCCATTACCCATCCTCGCTTAAATGAAGCAAAGGTTATTCATTTTAATACATTTTTTATGTATGAAAAATTAAATGAGTAATTTTTTTAATCAACTATAAATGCTAAAATGATAATAAATAAATTAATTAGGTTATTAAAAATTAGAATCTTCCTAATTTTTTTAAAATTTTTTTATTAACCTAATCTTTCAAAATTATGAATTAATATTTTTCAAATTAGTATATAAGTTATGCAAGCATTAACTAAGAATATACCACACTTTGTTTATGTATTAAATCAAAAAATTTGTTTTACGAAGAAGCTTACTTGAAGTAGGAGTAATACCAAGACTCTTGTCATGTCTCTATGCAAGATACCGAAATGTGAAGTGATAGAGAAAATAAATTGATACTATATAAGTCTCCTTAAGGAGTTAATTTATAGGAGCTTATGTTAATTTTAGTTATACTATAAAATACACAAACAAGTCAATCAAATGACTTTCAAAGTGGTAACATTTAGTAAAAAAAAAAAGGTAGTTTTTTTATTTTCTTTAATGGTGTGTCAATAATAACTATAAATAGACATGATATTATGATAATAAATTGATATTTTAGAAGACTGTTTAAAAATAGACAATTAAATATTGACATATATAGTACTATTTTCGTTTATATTTATAAGTAAAAATGAGTAAATAAAAATTGATGTATTTATTTTAAATTGGACCAAATACATAAACTTTTGTTAGTTCTGTTTTGCTTATAAATAAAAACAAATGGACTGTTATGTTTATTTATTTAAGATATAATTTAAAATAATATTTGAATACTTTACACAAATTGTGGGAGATGAGGAGCTTATGGTTAGCTTTTGAGAGAAACTGAGAAGAAGAAAATATTTGAGAGAAAGGTAGTTATGTTGTTTGAGAGAATACTTTGTGTTTTTCTTATTTACTTTATTTGTAAATGACCACCACTCATTCTTTCATAAAGTTCAAGGTAGAATTTTATATACATCAAGAATTGATTCTACTTACATCAAAAGAGAATTCTACATATTTCTCTCAACTATTTGCATTTAATATTATGACTCTATACTATTAATCCTAATATATGCTTAATATACATTTCTTTCTTGAGAACTTCATTAAAAGAAGGTAGACTTTTGTAATCATCTGAATTTGTTTGGAGGTGCTAAATATATTATGAGTCTTACGGTATCCTGGTTAGCGACTGGGGAAAAACACCTCATTCATACACTACATCAAAAAGATCAACAAACTCTATCATATCAATTTCTTGTTTGACTAGGAGCATGATTAAGGACTAAGTATACAATCTTCAATCGCAATCCCCACTATATTTTAAAACATAGGGGCAAAGATACATTTATAATCATAAAATGGGATAACAAGTCTATGGTTGGAACAAATAGCTTAACTAACAATTATAACAAACCTACAACAAAATAATGAATATTAAGTTATAAATAGATAAAATGCATAAAGCTGAAATAACTACTAGGGATTAAGTCAACGATTATTGAGATAGTCTTTGCTTTCTGTAGTAGTTAAACCTTCACGGAAGACAAAACCTCACTAAATTCCAATGGGCGAAAGAGACCCAAAAAAATCGGGAATAATAGTGTTGGTCGTTGGGGCATGACTATTAAACTTGAGGTGAATGTCTTAGGGTTTAACCCTAAGAATATGATGTGAGCCTTAACTATTGATTATTTCAGTACCAAGTTGCATGAGTGTAACACCCCGTTTTTCAAAGCGTGAGTGTATTTTTTTTTTCAAAAGGAATTAAAATAAAATAGGGAAATAAATAAGGTAACACACATTTGGATAAATATTTAAGTCGTAATACAACGACAAATAAGTCAACATAATTTACGAGCAGCGGAAAATTCTCAATCCATGAATTCAAAATATATACATAACAAAAGTAGTACAGTCTTCCAGTTTAAAAATAAACGCAACCCAAAGGAAAGACATCCGTTCCCTCTGTGACAACCTAGTCTGATCATTTTACAAAACAACTAACACCCTGAGTGATCTCCACGCGCCCCGTGAGATCCTCCTAACGTAACTGCAGTCAAGCGTTCCCATCTCCATTCCCGTCCGTAGGGTACGAACCGGTAGGACCGTCCTGACTCTCATCTGAGGGCAAAGCCCAGATTTCCACAATAATTGTAAAGGGTCACCAACCGAAAATAACAGTTAACACATAACATTTAAGTTTTTAAATGCTAAAATAACTTTTCAACTAAGCATGCACCTTAACAAGATTTTCAATATGCGAAAAGTTCATACAATACTTTGCCAATTAAAAATGAAAGTAAAATGAAGTTATCAATCTCCTAATTAACACATAACAAATCAAGACATGGATAAGTTAATGAGTAATCAATCATCTAACTCAAACTGAGGATTTTCACTGAGCCAATCGATTGGGAAATCGATTGGGGTGAAGGTTTTTAATGAAAACAGAATCCTGGGCTGAATCAATCGATTTGGCAATCGATTTGGTCGAATATGGGTGAGTCCCTAACTTAGGCCCAATCGATTGGGAAATCGATTTCGTAAATGATTTTCGAAAACTGATTACAAAATCGATTGGCTAATCGATTTTGTCCATTTGGCCAAGTCCCTGTTTACCATCCAATCGATTGGGAAATCGATTTCCCTGATCATTTTTCCAAAAATTCATGAATTAACTCAAGTCATTCCTAATCAAGTCCACAACCTAACACTTAGCAATTCCTACGCGATTACCACGGCAATTGGGATCTCGATAACCATCATACTTACACCCAATAACCAACACATAACACTTAGCACCTTCAACGTAATTACCACGATAAATCAAAATTCAAATCACTCAATCATAAACTCAAATCAAATACGACTCGCGTGCCAAGCACCCTAATGCAATGCGTATATGCCAAAATGCATGGACTCGGAATTCCAAACCAAAACCCTCCTCGAAGGGCCGTAAATCATAATTGTACCGCCTATCGCAGGCCAAAGTACCAATTACCAAGGTGCCACCTATCACGGGTCTGCACGATTTACCAAACATACATAAGTAAACGAGACATTAAGAGATTCCCCATTCTTAATTCTCATCTAACTTAACCCAGGGCGTAGTCTCTCACGGACAAACCGCTGTGCAGTCTCTCGGGGACAAACACAATTCCCGCAGGAACGTAAGTCGTAAACGTACTACCTATCACGAGTCCGTACTGTTTACCAAGGTGCCACCTATCCCGGGTCTGCACAACTTACCAAACGTAAATCTAAAACGTACTGCCTATCACGGGCCCGTACCGTTTACCAAGGTGCCACCTATCCCGGGTCTGCACAACTTACCAAACGTAAATCTAAAACGTACTGCCTATCACGGGCCCGTACCGTTTACCAAGGTGCCACCTATCACGGGTCTGCACTATTTACCAAACATACATAAGTAAACGAGACATTAAGAGATTCCCCATTCTTAATTCTCATTCAGTAAATAAGTCATTAAGAGATTCCCCATTCTTAATACTCATTTACTGAAACGATTTTCAAAAACAAACATTAAGTAACCGAGGCATTAAGAGATTCCCCATTCTTAACGCCCAGTTAACTTAACAATTTTTCAAAAAAACAAATATTAAGTAACCGAGACATTAAGAGATTCCCCATTCTTAACGCCCAATTAACTTAAACGATTTTCAAAAACAAATATTAAGTAACCGAGACATTAAGAGATTCCCCATTCTCAACGCCCAGTTAACTTAAACGATTTTCAAAAAAACAAATATTAAGTAACCGAGACATTAAGAAATTCCCCATTCTTAACGCCACGTCCAGTTAACTTAAACGGTTTTCAAAACAAAATATTAAGTAACCGAGACATTAAGAGATTCCCCATTCTTAACGCCCAGTTAACTTAAACGATTTTCAAAAACAAATATTAAGTAACCGAGACATTAAGAGATTCCCCATTCTTAACGCCCAGTTAACTTAAACGATTTTTCACAAACAAACACACATTAAGTAAACAAGACATTAAGAGATTCCTCATTCTTAATACTCATTTAACTTAATGGTTTTCAAATTCCACACAAAACAAACTGAAACAAATTCTCACATTCAATTCATAATTCACACCAAAACACATCAATCAACAAACATCAAGTATGAACATGCCAAATACGATGAACACAAATCAACATAATAAATTTCATTTATTCAAAATCCTACATACATGAGGTAAAATCATGTTTCCCAAAACAATACTCCAATCCTAACACAATTCGTTTCCACACAACCACAGATAAGACCCTAGATGCAAACTAAAAGTTTGGAAGGAGCCCTTACCTTAACGTTAGCTCAAACGTGCGTTTCCGGCACCGTGAGTAAATCCGGTAAAATCTCCGCTCGCAACGTCGCCTCCAAATTGGTCCCCTAGCACCGTAGCGTGGTAGTGAGCAACTTTCCCTTCTAACTCTTCGCGAAATGAAGCTTGGATCTAGAAGAAACGGAGGGGTTTGTGTTTGAATCTCAAATACCGTTTTTCTTCGTTTTCGGATCAAAGAGGAAGAGTGGAGTTGCGAAACCTTTGTTCTAACACTCACCCAACCTTGGGTTACTAGTTTTGAAGAAAAGGAACGAAAAAGAAAGCAAAACCAAGAAGGAGAAGAAATGGGTTTTCGCGAGGCACGGGAGGAAGAAGATGGAAAATTGGAATTTTCTTTCCTTCCTTTTTCCTTTCTTTGTTTTTCCTTCCTTTCTATTTCCTTCTTTCCTTTATATAACCTTTTCTCTTCCTTTTCCTTCCTTCTAATTTTCTTTCTTTCTATTCTCTCCAAACAAACATATATATATATATATATATATATATATATATATATATTAAACATAACTTAACAAATATCTCAAAATATCTAGATATTTGTTAAATTACCTTAATTGCGAGTGTAAAAAAGTTAGCTAAATTCAATTATTTTTTTGATAGACAAATAATTGATGGAATTCCAAATGGAGTTGGTA
>NC_021165.2:54317720-54353601 GCF_000331145.2 Cicer arietinum
AATCTCTTGGAAAAATAAAAGAAAGAATCTCTTCTTCCTCTGTAAAGAATTCTTCCAATAATTCTTCTGAACCTGATCTTTTCAAAAAAGCGCGTACAGTACTTTTGTGTTTACAAGCCAAAGTTTTAATACAAGAAAGCCGAAGTATATATTTTATTTGATACAAACTTTTTTTTTTTGAGGATCCATTGTAATAATGAGAAAGATTTCTGCATATTCGCAAAAATCGGTCAATAATATCCAAATCGGATGAATCGGCCCAGACCGGCTTACTAATGGGATGCCCTAATACATTACAAAATTTCCCTTTAGCCAATGATCTAATTAGAGGAATAATTGGAACTATTATATCTAGTTTTTTTCTAACAATTTCGATTAGAAATGTATTTTGCAGCATGTGACTCCGTACCACTGAACGATTTAGCCGCACATTTGAAAAATAGCCTAAAAGCTGAAATGAATGTTGGGATAATTGGTTTATCTTAATCGTTCCTGGTTGAGACCAAACATCAAAAAAACATTGCCATAAATGGAGAAAATAATGTTTCCATTTATTCATCAAAATAGGCGCATTCCTTGAAGCCAGAATGGATTTTCCTTGATATCTAACATAATGAATGAGAGGATCCTTGAAGAATTTTAAAGTATATGGAAAATCCTTAGCAAAAACTTCTACAAGATGTTCTCTTTTTGCATAAAAAAAAATTCGCTCAAAAAAAACGCTAAAAGATTTTAATCGTAAATGAGAGGATTTATTACGTAGAAAAAGGAAGATAGATTCATATTCCCATACATAAAAATTATAGAGGAACAAGAATAATCTTGGATTACTTTTTGAAAAAGTATAAATCGATTTTTTGGTAGTAATAAAACTATTCCAATTACAAAAATTATAAACAAACAACCGTAATAAATGAAAAAAAGGGGCATCTTTCACCCAGTATCGAAGGATTTGAACTAAGATTTCCAGATGGATAGGATAGGGTATTCTTATATCTGACACATAATTTAAATATGTAAATTTATCCTCCAAAAAGGGAAAAACGGAATGAATTGATCGCAAATTTTTTTACGTAATTTGTTAATTGTTCTTGTATCCATTTACACTGCAGTCTGCAGTTATTTGTTCAGTCTACCATAAATTTTTGTAAATAAAATCATGCAATGAATGACACTATAATCATTACCTGTATCTTATGGATATGATGGTCTTTCATACTAATATGAAGTATGAAATTTTGGGAATATATTGATGACTTTTAATCTTGTTACTGGTATCAGAATTTCTGCAGGTCTTGCAAGGGTGCAAAAGTTGTCAAAGGAACAAAGACAGTCAAGTTGGATATTTTTCGTGGTAATTATAATTTCAAAGATTTTGGAATGTATTGTTGTAGCTCGTTATGTAGGCCATGGTCATATGGCATACAAGGAGGAAAATGCTTCATGAATGAGAAATTTTCACATTGATTTTCTTCAAACTAGAAATAGCCTCTACCGAGTGAACTTAACACTGATGACACAGAAATAGCCTGCCAAATGTCCTACTGAATTTGAAGGGAACCTAGATATTAAATAATTTTAGCCTATGAATGTTAAATAGCTTGGATAAATATTGACTTCATGTCTTTCTTTTGTCATTTGACTTAATTCACTCGAGCTGAAGAATACGCACACAGCACACACATCCAAACCTTAAAATGCATAAACATCCATGTCTGCATGTATTTGTACTATTCTTAACGCCCAGTTAACTTAAACGATTTTTCTTTAAAACAAAATATTAAGTAACCGAGACATTAAGAGATTCCCCATTCTTAACGCCCAGTTAACTTAAACGATTTTTCTTTAAAACAAAATATTAAGTAACCGAGACATTAAGAGATTCCCCATTCTTAACGCCCAGTTAACTTAAACGATTTTCAAAAACAAATATTAAGTAACCGAGACATTAAGAGATTCCCCATTCTTAACGCCCAGTTAACTTAAACGATTTTCAAAAACAAATATTAAGTAACCGAGACATTAAGAGATTCCCCATTCTTAACGCCCAGTTAACTTAAACGATTTTCAAAAACAAATATTAAGTAACCGAGACATTAAGAGATTCCCCATTCTTAACGCCCAGTTAACTTAAACGATTTTCAAAAACAAATATTAAGTAACCGAGACATTAAGAGATTCCCCATTCTTAACGCCCAGTTAACTTAAACGATTTTCAAAAACAAATATTAAGTAACCGAGACATTAAGAGATTCCCCATTCTTAACGCCCAGTTAACTTAAACGATTTTCAAAAACAAATATTAAGTAACCGAGACATTAAGAGATTCCCTATTCTTAACGCCCAGTTAACTTAAACGATTTTTCTTTAAAACAAAATATTAAGTAACCGAGACATTAAGAGATTCCCCATTCTTAACGCCCAGTTAACTTAAACGATTTTTCACAAACAAACACACATTAAGTAAACAAGACATTAAGAGATTCCCCATTCTTAATACTCATTTAACTTAATGGTTTTCAAATTCTACACAAAACAAACTCAAACAAATTCTCACATTCAATTCATAATTCACACCAAAACACATCAATCAACAAACATCAAGTATGAACATGCCAAATACGATGAACACAAATCAACATAATAAATTTCATTTATTCAAAATCTTACATACATGAGGTAAAATCATTTTTCCCAAAACAATACTCCAATCCTAACACAATTCGTTTCCACACAACTACAGATAAGGCCCTAGATGCAAACTAAAAGTTTGGAAGGAGCCCTTACCTTCGCGTTAGCTCTAACGTGCGATTACGGCACCGTGAGTAAATCCGGTAAATTTTCCGCTCGCAACGCCGCTTCCAAAATTGGTCCACTAGCACCGTAGCACGGAGGTGAGCAACCTTCCCTTCTATCACTTCTTGAAACGACGTTTAGATCTAGGTGAAACGGGGAGGTTTGTGTTTGAATCTCAAATACCGTTTTTCTTCGTTTTCAAATCAAAGAGGAAGAGTGGAGTTGTGAAATCCTTGTTCTAACTCTCACCCAACCTTGGGTTACTAGTTTTGAAGAAAAGAAAGCGACGAAAATGAAAACAGGAGAAGGAGGAAAAATGGGTCACGGTTGATCAGAGGAAGAAGATGGAAAATTCGAATTTTCTTTCCTTCCTTTTTCCTTTCTTTGTTTTTCCTTCCTTTCTATTTCCTTCTTTCCTTTATATAATCTTTTCTTTTCCTTTTCTTTCCTTCATATAACTTAACAAATATCTCAAAATATCTAGATATTTGTTAAATTACCATTTCACCCGTAACGCATTAAATTCTCCGTAAAGGATTTACCGCACTTAATTTAAATTTATTTATCGACGAGTAATTCTAAACGGTGTCAAAATAACTTTTTGATCCTATAAACTCCATAATATTATTAACTTTGGCTAAAAAGCCTCCGAGCCAAAATCCAAAACATATAAAATACATAAAGTGTACTTTAAAATTATGGGTCTTACAATGAGGATCTTACATATTGCACGACGATGCAATAATTTGTGTTTGCAAAATTTGTACCACATCACATGAAAATGCCTCGCGTTGCACAGTTATGGCAAACAAATAGCACATATTTTCCATTTACAATAATTTTTGTTTGCAAAAGTCTTGGGCAACTGTGTCTTTATATGATGAGATGCATTGGTTTTGTGAAAATTTAATATTTTTTTCCTTTAATGTTATATAAACACAACCTAAATCCCAAACACAAACAAATCATCAACTTCATAATTAGGATCATCAATAATACGTAAATTTAAAAATAAGGTCACATTACATGTTATGAGATGAAACTCGATGCGATGCTCCTCTAATATGTCTAAATACAAAGCATATGCAGGAACAAAGAAAACATAGGGGAAAACATACATGTATAATTACCAAATGAGTATGGTTATGTAAAACCTGAAATATAACTCCACACACACATCATTACATATCAATCATCCTCAAATGTAATTTCCCTAGAGCGCAAACTATCTCAATCAAATCAGTATCCACAAGGACAATTATGGGATTGACCTCAATATGAGTCTAATTCCGCAAAGCGAAATTATTTGAATCTCTCTAAATCTCAAACCTCGGGTTTTATAAATCAGCCCATTATCATATCATAGTGAAATCAATTCAAATCTTTATATTTATTTATTCACAATTACTTCATCACATTCTAAATCATTCTACTTGTTAAAAATCAAGTTGGTTTGAAGAACTATGACCCTTACTTGTTTTAATGATAACAAAATTATTTTGTGGTAATAAGTTAAAGCATTAATGTTCAGATTAAGTGTGCAATTCTAATACCAAATTTATTTGAAATGACTTTACACTGCATCCTCTCATGATTGGAATAAGTTAAAGGAACACCAAGACTACAACAAGCATATGACCTCCCTACCTTTGAGAAACCAAGTGATTGTTTTCCTCTAATAATTTATCAAGGATCATATTGTTTGATTGTGTATAAAAGTCAATGCTCTGATTGAAAGTTACATTGTGAAAAAATAATATTATGAAAAGTCAATAATGTTATGGAATATCAATTCATTAACTCGAACAAGTACATCCTCCACAAGTCCAGCAGGACGAACATTGCTCTTGTTTGCCAATTGAATGGTAACATTTGTACTCGGTAACGGTCCAAGAGCAAGAGAGTTAAAAATAGATGTAGGCATAACATTAATGGAAGCTCCTAAATCTAACATAGCATTTTCAAATTGACTATTGCATATGGTACATGGAATGGAAAAAGTTATTGGATATTTGCATTTATGAGGCATGGGCTGAATGAGGGCTGAAATATTTCACCCCATGTTTACTTTTTTATTACCTTTTCTTGTGTGTGCATAAATCCTTTAGAAATTTTGCATATCTTGAAATCTATTTAATTGCTTCAATAAGGGGAATCTTTACTTCCACCTTCCTAAATGTATTCAGGATCTCTTTGTCCTTATCTGCCTCGTCCTTTTTCTTAGTCTTCACTGCCCTTTGAGGAAAAGGAAGTTGTATATTTTGCTCAACATCAACAGTTTCAGGTATCAAAGTGTCCTCAAAACCTTGTTATTTTTCACTGCAGTTTCATGTACCTTTGGTATTTCAACAGCTTTCCCAAACCTTAATGTAATTGCA
Source organism: Cicer arietinum (assembly GCF_000331145.2). NCBI lineage: Eukaryota > Viridiplantae > Streptophyta > Magnoliopsida > Fabales > Fabaceae > Cicer > Cicer arietinum. The sequence goes on from NC_021165.2 coordinate 54,322,895, forward strand.
CTCACATTGGGAGCATTTGGATTTACTACTGAGTGTGCAGGCAATTGGTTTGACCCTTGAGTCTGCAATTGATTAATTGAAGTGGCTAGTTGACAAATCTTTTGTTCCTAATTTTGAATGGTGGAATACGTTCTTTGTTGAAATTGGAGATTCTAAACAGCCATCTGCTTAACGAGGTCCTCTAATGAAGGTGCATTGTTTTGCTGATGAGGAATATTTTGCTGCTGCTTCTTAGGTTGTTGTTGTGTAGATGAATTCCCCCATCTCAGGTTTGGATGGTTTCTCCAACAAGGATTGTACATGTTAGAAGACAAATCATAGTTGGCTTTAGGATTGTATATATTTGCTGCATATGCTTGAGGATCATCAACAATTGAATCTTCTTGCAATGTAGGACATGAATCTGTAGGATGCTCTAGAGAAGTGGACATACCATAAACCAATGCTTGTTTTATACCCATTGCCAATTTTTTTACAAAAGATTAAGCTCATCAAGTCTGCCTTCCAAATTCTTGTGGGAAGAAGCTTGAATTTCATTCACACCTCTTGTCAATACTGTTGAATTGCTTCTAGTTGTAAACTGGTGTGAATTAATGGACATGTTCTCAAGCAAAGCCTTTGTCGCTACTGAGGTCTTATCGACAAGTGCTCCCCCACTAGCAGCATCCAAAATGCTTCTATCCATAGGTAGCAAGCCTTCATAAAAATACTGGATGAGCAATTGTTCAGAAATCTGGTGATGAGGACAGCTAGAAACTAATTTCTTGAATCTCTCCCAATACACATGTAATGATTCCCTGTCAATTTGTTTGATGCCACATATTTCTTTTCTGATTGAAGCAACTCTTGAGGTAGGGAATAGTTATTCTAGAAATAATATCTTGAGATCATTCCAACTTGCAACAGAACCTGGTTGAAGGTAGTATAACGAGACATTGGCAGCATCTTGGAGTGAAAATGGGAAGGCTCTCAGCTTAATGTGGTATTCTGTGATTCCTTGAAACTTCATGGTAGAACACACAACATAGAATTCCTTCAAGTGTTTGTAGGGATCCTCACCTACAAGACCATTAAACTTTGGAAGCAAGTTATTAAACCAGATTTAAGTTCAAACTAGAATATAACCCCCGCGTTGCACGGAATATATAGACTTTAACATATTAGTAGTATTGTGAATAAGATTTTAAAATTTCTAAAATAATATAATATATATACACTTTAACATATTAGCAATATTGTGAATAAGATTTTAAGATTTTAAGATTTTAAAATTTTAAAAATAATATAATTTATTCATTTTGTTTGGAGAGTATTTTTTCAAGTGAGTTTATTTGAGTAATTATTATATATGAGTTGACAAACACACATTTGAGAATATGTAAAATATTTTGTAGAACGTAATTGCAACTAATTCATATATTTAGTATTAAAAATCCCTAGTGATTATCATCCTACAAACAAAATTTATAAATTATATTTAGTGTTAAAAATATTAAAATGTTTTAATAAATATTAATATATGTAATTATCTACCGCAAAATCAAATTAGTCATGCTCTTTTATTGTGTTGTCAAATTTAAATTTTTTTTCAAAACATTTAAAAAAATATATAAAAATGATTTCGACATTTGGTATTCATTTCATTCTAATTTTGTCAAAGAAATGACAAATCTAAATTCCAATATTTTGAGTATGAAACTTCTATACAACATGACTTGAGAATTTTCACAAACAACTCATATGTACGGTTGAGTAGAAGTAAAACAGATGTAGAAACTTCAAATTGGTAGTATTTTAAAAAAAATTAACAGCATAAAACATCTCCGTAAAAAAATAACAAATAATTTTTTAATTTAAATATTAAATATTATTTTTTTATCTATAAATGGTAAATAGTTTTCTCCCGAACACACAATAATAACATTCATATAAAGCTGAATATGAACAGTCTTCTTTGTCTTTTGAGTAGTCAATATATTTTCATGTCGTAGATGAGATCAATTAAAACAAATCAGAATGGTTGATTACTCCATTTTAGTTTTGTATGTAGAAAATTATATATTGATTGTACTTTAATTTGTAACTCGTGACACATTAATAATTATACATAATATTATATACTAAATAATAATAATAACAATAATAATAATAATAATATAATAAGAATTTTCCAACTATATCTATTTCTTTGAAAATAATTGGGTTGCAAGCCACTAATTGTAGAGATTGTTTGAAGAAGTAGAATAATATACATCAAAACAATTTTCTCTCGAAGACACAATAATAACACTCATATAAAGTCAAATATATATTATTGTTGGGTACTTCTGTTCTATAAATTAGATTGGTAAAATTGAATATATATTATTGATATAAAGCTACATATATATTATTGTTGGGTATTTCTCTTTTATAAATTATATTGATAAAATTGAATATACATTATTGATATAACTACTATATCAATAATCATTTGACAATTGAGACATAAAACTTCATATTTATTTTTTAAAATAATGTGGAATTAATGCGAAAGAGGTTGGACAAACGTTATGAAATAATAATGTGACATTATGAAATAATAATATGAAATTAATTTAGAAAATTTTGAGTAGACGTTATGAAATAATATTTAAATAGGAGATAGTATAAGATAGTTGATGGTTTATATAATTTGTGAAAAAACTAGAAATTGAATAGAGGAAACTCTCTATGAAGATGTACACGTCAGCTTTTTGGCTGAGGTGGGAAATGTGACACCCTAAACCCCAAATAATTTTTTTTTTATTAAGATAAAGAGTATCACATAATCATAAGCATGTCACATAAATCCAAAATTTCCATCAAACATAATGACATCGAAATCATAATATCAAACAACAAAATCTTTTTTGAAGTAGACATACTTATGTTATAAATTCGATGCAAATATAGTCCCAACCCGATGTCACTATCAGAGCGGGAATTCCCAAAACAAAAATGCTCAACATAACATCAATACAATGTATATAAATAGAGTCTCCAAGACGTGACGGCTTCCGCCTCTCCGATGGTATTAGTCATCACCTGCAACTTACGACTCGTCTGCGTCCGTCGAAAACGCCAAACACAAACAACGAGGGGTGAGTATCGAAATTATGTAACAGTATAAAATACACGAGGATAACACGCAAACAATCAAATTATCACAATCTCAAAAAGAGTCAATCGTATAATATCAATGATTTATCAAATTCATTCATAATAAGATAATCACCATGATGAAATGCTATGCATGTCCTATACTTTATACTTCATCATTTGGTACCATTCTACTCTGAAGTACTTGGTTAGGAGGCCTGATACCATGCCACTACAAGAGTGGACGGACAATTCATGAATGGCCAAGTCCTCATAGATCCCCTCAACTCAACCCGAGACACATATACGCGACAGTCGGGGTACTCTTGTGTTGCACGGTAGTTCCCGGCCTTAGGGAATAACCCACTAATCCACTTAGGAATTCCCCACTAGGTGTACCCCCAAGGTCTATCAGTCTTACCTTACAGTTCGACTGTAGCCCTCCACGATTAGGCTCATTCAGTTGTACTTCCCCAAATCACTAGGTTTGTCAGACCCTCCCTATATGATGACAAAATAATCCTAACTCCAAAATCTACAACACATATCTCAGAATTACTTGATCATCACAAATCAATAAGTTTTAATTTGACTTCACAATATTCATCATTATATATCTTTATCAGTCAATCACAATAAAATCACAATATTTGGTTTACACTACTCACAATGCATCATTCAGTCTTATCAATCACAAATAACAGATCAAACAGGTGGCATATCCAAGTGATATCACAATTTCATTCAAGTAGCAAGAACACTCCAATACATATCATTCACACGGTAACAATCAACATAATATTCATAAAATCAGACGGCATACAATCTTGATATAAATAAATTCACGGCAATTCTATAGGTTAATAAATTATATTTTAATCCTTACTATTACCATTCACATTTTATTAATTAATTATTATTACTCAATAGGGCTCTACTGTACGTAGTAAGCCCCGAATGAACATCTGGGAATTTCGACATTCTTGTTCATCTCACGTTATTTTATACTCATAATATCGAACCTCATCCCACCCCTTACCTTGGCTGAAGATTTTTCCCAACGAAACCGATCTGCTTATTTAACGTGTCGCGTCTTCGCCAACCACCGTCTCTAACAGTCCACGAGCGAGAATAAATCAACGCAACAACCAATTACAAATTAGTTACTTGCTCTAACAGGTAATTAATTAATTTATTAATAATACTTTGATAATTTATCTGCTATTGTAATAAAATTCAAAAATATATTTAATACCGTTAAACAGACATATTACTATAATCAAATTTTATTTAACTAAGTATGATATAAGAACTACATATTGTTATACATACTTAAACTTTCGGTGCCTCTTTTAAGGTTTTTATATAATCTAGAAAGGAAGTCCATACTTAAACTTAAATATTGTTACACCTATTTAAGCATGACAGAAGTCCAATTTTATTACTATAATCTGATTCAGGTTTGTTTTATTTAAACTTGGTATGATCAGGAAGCTTGATATTTTTTCCATGTTTAAGTATTATTTTGATACTAGGCCGTATTGCTTTTGAGAACATGGTACATATCAAAAGATATATATATCAAATTCACAATCTTAAAATAATTATCAAATTCACTTTTAAAATAATTATCAAATTCACTCCTAAAATAATTATCAAATTCACTATCTTAAAATAATTATCAAATTTCACAATCCTAAAATAATTATCAAATTCACTATCCTAAAATAATTATCAAATTCACTCCTAAAATAATTATCAAATTCACTATCTTAAAATAATTATCAAATTCACTCCTAAAATAATTATCAAATTCACTATCTTAAAATAATTATCAAATTCACAATCCTAAAATAATTATCAAATTCACTATCCTAAAATAATTATCAAATTCACTCATAAAATAATTATATTTTTCCACCAGAATTCAAAAAAAATAGCCTATAATACTAATCATGATAATCAAGTTGAATTATAGGTCATTGATTGTTGTTCTTGTGTGTCAATTTCCACAATATGACTCATCCTAATTATCCCTCAAAATTCATATGTATGACTCATCCTACTTATCCCTCAAAATTCAAATGTATGGCTCATCCTAATTATCTCTCAAATTTCATATGTATTTGTTGAAATCAAATAGATGAAGTTTACCCACGTACCTGATTGCAAATAGGAGCGGCTGGTAGAGCTACCCTCCTGTGTTTCTTCTAATATTCTATTAGCACGATCAGAAGCGCATTATTCACCATTTGGATTTGGAGGCGTGTATATATATATATATATAGGGACAGCTATGTTTAACATTATTCATATTATTATTATTATTATTATTATTATTATTATTATTATTATTATTATTATTATTTCACCCTTTTAACGCTGATGTTAAAAGATTAGTGTACTCATACACAAGTTTATTTCTTATTTTTTTATTTTTTTATTTATCCAAAATCCATTTAAATAATTATATTTAATATTAATAATTCAAATAAATTATTAGGGTAAAAGAAAAAAACACTTAGAAAATTATCACACTATAACAAATATAATATAATAAATTTTATTATAATATTATTATATATTTATTAAAAATTTGGGGTGTTACAGGAAATATTTGCCTACGTGGAAGAAATATCGTGAGGTGGCATCGGAGTCTGTTTTAAATATATATAATAGATGGTACAGTAACTTTAAGATATGTGATACACAATGCATTATAATTGACATCAGGTGCAACATGTTGTCTTAAGGTTCTATTATTCACATCAGCCATATTTTGCAGCAAGTTGTCACTTTCACTATCTGACTCTGACTCGTTAACACTAGCAGCTCTATTAAGTCTACGACGTAAATAAAATGTCCTATCTATTTCTGGTTCAAGAGAATGCATATTTACAAAACTAGCCCTAGTCATGCATCATCATAACAATGCAATTCAAATCACAATTCTAAAAATTCCAACAATGTCCCTATTGCTAAAATTGAAGTGAAAAATCGAAATCCCTATCAAATAAAATCCAAAAAATATAAAAATACCACCAAATATTTCTAAAAGTTAAATAAAGGCAACACAAATTTTTTTAGAATTTTTGGAGAAAATGAAAAATTTTAAAAATTGAAAAAAAGGGTCTAAATGAAGGAATTTGATATTTTGAGCGTTGTGTCCCATTATAAGTTTCTTATATGGGAGTCCTATTCCATGATTTTTTTTTTCTGGTGAAATTTTGGGGCAATCCGAGACAGTCGCCTACAAACTGAGTTATCTTTACTAGCAACGTGCCTATGAGATCGCAAACAAGCCTATCCGACCTGTAGAGCAACAAAACACGAAGAAAAATTGTTAGGATGATTAGTAATACTCTAAAACTGGTTAATATTGGTTAATATAGTTAATAGAGAGTCCCCGGCAACGGCGCCAATTTGATCTGTTGTCGCATACGGGTCAAATACAATTGATAAAATGTAAATAGAGATAATAACTCGAATCGTTTCGCAAGAACTTCTGATATAATAATAATAACCGAATTGAAAGTTGAAATGTAAAAGGGGTTTTTTAGATTTTTGATTTAACATATGAGAAAAATGATTAATCAACTTATTCGAGTTTCAATTCTATCAATGAGTTTAATGTCTAATTCATGATTCTATTCTTATTTAACTATAGAATTGATCAAACAAGCGTAATCAATCCTATGTAAATTCGGGTTCTTTGATTGGATTAAGCATCACAATCATCAAAATATTACAATTAACGATCAAGCGTCGTATAATTATAATTCAATTAAATTAGAAATCGAAACCAAATTATGTCAAATAAATTTGATCGATCCTATTGAAATACACTTTAAGCAATCAGAATGTCAATATAATCAAATAAACAAGAATATAATCATGAATTCAAAATTGACAGTGTAACATGAATCTCAAGGTGTTGATGAAACTCTGAACTTGTGGATTAATCTTATCAAACTAGTCTTCCATGAAATTAAAATAAAAATTGTTTATTTCTTGTAGCAATCTGAATCCAAAAATTTTTATCCGTTGAAAAGAAACAAAATTGCCAATATATAGTACTCGATATTGGGCTTTAGGGTTTAAAAACAAGTGACCCGCTAGTTAAAATTATTACAAAAGTCCAATTTATGAATTCTATAATTTAGGCATAGTAGAGTTCGTCATTGGGCTTTTATTCCAACACAAAAGTTATAGCTCTGATTTTTAACTTTCTAACGCCTACTCATATGCGCCAATCTGATATCTAGAGCTCAAGTTATGACCTACAGAGCGAGCAAAGGTCAAAATGCAAATAATAAAATTATAATTCAAATTCGACCTGAAGTTTAGAACAAACTAAAAATATTATTCTAAGCTATAAAGAGCTTTTAAAATACCAAACTAAAAAGCTAGAAACATGTGCCCAAATGCTATGATCAATATGCCAACATCATATCTTTGTTTTGAGTTGATATGTCTCTAGTTTTCTAATAGAAAGTTGGACTTCAAAATTTATCATGTCATGTTAAATGTAATGTTCTTTTAAAAATGAGTAATATGTTTAAATAATTTTGTTTTTAAAAAAGCTTATATAATATTTGGTTATGTATATAAACATAGAAATTAATATTTTAATGTATTATATACTCATTAAATATTTTATATTAAATATATTATACATCAATTTAACTTTATATAATTGCTAATATTAAGCATAATAATAAATATTTATTATATAAATAGAATAACGTGTAAAATATTTAAACATTATTTTAAATTTTATCTTTAATATATTAACATAATAGAATATAAGTCTATTTTAAAATAGTCTTCTAAAATGTTGCTTTATTTTTACTAATAGAATATTATGTCTATTTATAGTTATTATTGATACAAAAATTATGGAAATAAATAAATTATCTCTCTTTTTATTTTTTTTATTTTACTGAAAATGAACACTTTGAAAGTCATATGATTGACTTATTTGCTTAGTTTATAGTATGATTTTGGAATGAATATTGACATAAGCTCCAATAAATTAACTCCCTTGAGATAGTTTCAAAGTTTCATAGTATCAATATATCTTCTCTATCTCTTAAAGTTACTTTATCATGCAAAGAGACATGGCTAGAGTTTTGGTATTAATCCTACTTCAAGTGAGTTTGATAATCTTAAACACAAACACCATCATCACCATGACCATCATCATCACCAACTTTCCCCATCCCCAGCCCCAACCCATGGCCATGTCCATGCTCCTTCTTTAGCCCCTACTCGTCCACCCTTTCCCTTTGATACTACAATTATCTCATTGTCCACTAGTAATGAGGAGGGTTTGGATCATAAGCACAACAAACACCACAAACGCCACAAACATCGTCACCAACACTCTTCATCCCCAGCCCCATCCTCAGCCCCAACCCATGGCCATGTCCATGCTCCTTCTTTAATCCCTACTCGTCCACCCTTTCCTTTTGATACTACAATTATCTCATTGTCCACTAGTTATGAGGAGAGTTTGGATCATAAGCACAACAAACACCACAAACGCCACAAATATCGTCACCATCACTCTTCATCCCCAGCCCCATCCCTTGCTTAGGTTTACACTTTCCCTATCACTATGCATTCCTTGCATATATATGTAATAAAGGATTGTTGCCATAGTTAAAATTACTAAAATTATTTTTATGGATGTAACAATATACATACAAAATTTAAATAAAAGTATGTTTATCGATATAACAATATTTCTGCCTCTAATTCTTCTAGTATGTTTGGTATTTTAAATCAATTAAAGTTTTAGTTTATATTATCAAAGTAGTTCATAAAATTGATCACTTTTATTTGCTTTAATAAATTACTTAGTACCAAGGGGAATCTCCTATAAAAAGGTTGTGTTGTTATGATTGGATATATGAAATTACAGTTATCATTTTCTTTAAAGCTCTCTTCTCAAAATTCAAACAAGATAGAGAATTAGAGCAAGTTTGGATTTGGTTCTTAAAGAGTTACTAAGGTAAATCTAGCCGACAACGTATCGTAATCTAGGCTTGGGTGTTTAGTGAGTATAATGGATATTTTGAATCTTTATGAAGTTGCCCATTTTCCATTTTATAGAGCGATCAAGGTAATGACTATTGTGTTTCCTCTTTTTCAAAAACACGGTTTCCAAGCTCAGATAACTTGATATCATCTTTAAGTGGGGAATAAAGTTATTCTTATAATACCTTGTTTCGTATGAATGCAATAAGATGAATGAGATTGTCTCATTTCACAGCTATCTAGGGCAAGCCAATGTTGATTCCCTATTAAGAGTAATAAATGAATTAATTATGTCAATAGAGTCGTTAGTAAAAACTATCTTTATAAAAAGTTATAGGTTGTTGTTGTCTTCATTTTGAGATATTATGATATGTAAAATATGTCAAACTAAATTGCTATTATAGATTGTAGTGATTGAAATGACTGTACTTTGTTTTTTTTAAGCGACATGATAAATTGTGTGATGACTTGTGTTGATTACTATGAATACGATTTTGTTGATGTGATAAGAATTGTTATATACATACAAAATGAACTATACTTTGATCTTATATATTACACGACTTTGATGCACTATATGAATTATGAAAATATGTTATACTTAACCCATTCTGATGATGGTCTCCTTTGTATAAGGAACTCCTTAGAACGCTATGGGAGAAAGGAAATTGTGAGGGTGTTGTATCTTGTGTTGCATACATCGTTATGTTCGTAAGATTTTTTAGAAAATCATTCTTGTTGAGTTAGTTGGAATCGGGAGTCTAGAAAGACCCCAAGGGACTTGACTTGATGAACAAGCCACCACTAGCGATTGTAATTCTATAAATGTCACTAAGAGGAATGGAATTAGTTATGAATAGTGCTAAAATTCTCCAAGAAAAATTTAGAGGAAATCTTGCATCACTTCAAGGCATTGCATGGCGATGTGTTAGAACTTGTAGGAAAATTTGCTAATCGAATTTGACATCATCAACAACTATAAATAAGTGTGTCTTCCCATCATTAATCGACCAAACTCCGACTAGAGATACCTCTCACTCATTCTCACAATATTCAACCCCATTTTAGTTGTTTTGATTTTCACATTTAGAGATCATTTGGAAGAGTGTTATCCAAAAATAATTCTATTTCACTTATGATTTACATTTCATGTTGAGGATGGAAACATCCAAACTCTGATCAATTGTTGCTCTTGTGCTCATGTCCAAAATAAAGGTTTAATCAACTCATCTAAAATATTGATGAGTGTATGGCCAATGGTAAGAACATTTTAATTTACTCTCAAATTACTTTCAAGATCTTAGTTTGTTTGTATGTTTTTGGTTGAGGCTAAAAAGTGGCGTCAAGATATGTTGATTGTATTGGTTTTCTTAGTGCAGATACTCTTGGTCAATAACAAGTGGGTGAATATATTGTCAATTGTTGTTATAGGGCTATTCAGTTGTTATTGATCTTTGGTTTATTACCTTAATATGGGTGCAATTTTCCAAATTAATAATATTTTGAAATTAAGGCCAAATTAAACCGATATTTGTAATCTAAGACCTATCAAATAAATAAAATGGTGGTTAACAAACTAAATATGAGGATTAATTAGTATACCAAAACTATTCAACAGTACTTGGTGACGAGACGGTATTATCTCACAATGCAAGTGGATGAACGATATTTGTAATCTAAGACCTATCAAATAAATAAAATGGTGGTTAACAAACTAAATATTAGGATTAATTAGTATATCATAATTAATTTTATCACAAATCCAAAGACAAACAAAAGTATGAAAAATGACATAATAAAATGGTGGTTAACAAACTAAATATGAGGATTAATTAGTATACCAAAACTATTCAACAGTACTTGGTGACGAGACGGTATTATCTCACAATGCAAGTGGATGAAAAATCACATTTGCGACCACATCCTAATATATAGACACACCCGACTCATCACGAGACTCATCTAAGTGGTCAAAATGATTAAACGAGGGTTTCACCGCAATGGTTAGAGTAAGGTTATAATTTTATTAAAGTTTCCATGACTTCACTAGAGATGTTTAATTACCAATAAATTATTTTCATTTGATGACTCGTAGGAGTACCATTGAATTGAATGAAAGTTAAGTTGTGATTAACCATTCATCACATAGGATGATTATTAATTAATTGAGGTTTTTTGTTAAACTATTTGATAGTAACTACTTGTGTAAAGCTAATAAAGCATATCATCAACAAACACAGTAACTATGTTCCATGATGAAAAAGCTAACCACGGTTAAGAAGAAAGTTGTGTTGATTAAATCTCTATGAAGCTCTAGTCTAAATACATTTGTTTTCATTACTATGTGAAAATTATCCGTTTTAATTTTATGAAAATATTTATGTTTCAAGAAACATCACAAAAAAAATTTTGAAACGCAAAATTCGTATCCTTTAAAATACATTTGTGTTATGGAAATTTGGTGGGATAGTAATAAAATTTGATTTTTTTTAAATGAAAAGGGTAAAATAGATATTTTAAGTAAAATGTAGAGGTATGGGGGTAAAATTTTCTCAATTTGGTAAGGAGAGGTTTTGTGCTTTTAACAACAATGACGCAACAACTTGGATTGCCCGTTTCTCCATAATTTAAGCAAAATTTGAATAAACTTGTAAAACACAAAATTATAATGATTTATCTTAGATTTTAATGCACGCGAGGATTATTAACCTTTGCACATGAGTATTATTAGCCTTGTGATACACAATTATAATGATATGTCTTAGATTTTAATGCATGCACGTGAGGAATATTAATTTTAAGTTTGTGAAACACAAAATTATAATGATTTGTCTTAGATTTTAATGCACATGAGGATTATTAAACTTGTGAAACACAAAATTAGAAGATTTGAATGGCGTGAGGATTATTAACCTTGTGAAACAGAAAATTATAACGCACGTGAGGAATACCTAAATTCGATACAGTATATCTAGATATGCTATGCGGAAGAGAGAAAAGTCAAAGTGAGAAATCCTAAAAATTAATAATATTTGGAAATTAAGGCCAAATTAAACCCATATTTGTAATCTAAGACCTATCAAATAAATAAAATGGTGGTTAACAAACTAAATATAAGGATTAATTAGTATATCATAACTAATTTTATCACAAATCCAAAAACAAACAAAAGTATGAATAATGACATGGCAATGGAATGCTCACTAGATACATTACCTCAATGTCATGTGATACCAAAACTATTCAATAGTATTTGGTGACGAGACGATAATATCTCACAATGCAAGTGGATGAACAATCACATTTGCGACCACATCCTAATATATAGACACACCCAACTCATCATGAGACTCATCTAAGTGGTCGAAATGATTAAACGAGGGTTTCACATTTGCTCTCGACATTGAGGAATTATGCCAAGTCACCTAAAAAATCTTCCTAGAATACCCACAAAATTTGATCTCCCCCGCATGCTCAATCATGACCTCCATTATCAGGCTCATTTAGTTTTATTTCCCAAAATTAAATTAAAGATTCTCACATTGCTAAGTAATGTATAAAACGCAACATACAATGGCCTCACAATTATCTTTCTCTTGTCTCAATTTTAAGTGTTGGAACCAAGTTGGTTTTATACTTAGAGTTTTGCTGTTAACAAAAGTATTTTTTGTGAACAATATGTTTGACTTCATAGAGTATGAAAGAATATTCATGTTTTTTAAGACAATTTAAATAAAATTTGATTCGAATAAATCAGGAAATGCTTTTGGATAAATAATTGAGTCATTATAATTTACGCAGCGGAAAAGTTTCTTCAATTATAAATCCAAAACATTTTTACATAAACATCAAATGGTACATGGAACCCATTCAAAGATGATATCAAACTGATAATATTTGTATAAGTACAGTTTTCCAAAACTAAAATACTCCAACCCAAAAAGAAGGACCCCTAGTCCCTATACATCATCCTAATCTGATCATCCTACCAAAAAGCTATACACCCTGAGTAATCTCCACGCGCCCCGTGAGATCCTCCTAACACAACAGCAGTCAAGCGTTCCCATCTCCATCCCTGTCCGTAGGGTACGAACCAGTAGGGCCGTCCTGACTCTCATCTGAGGGCAAAGCCCAGATTTCCACAATAGTGTAAAGGGTCACCAACCAGAAAATAACAGATAACACATAGCAATTAAGTTTTTGAATGCTCAAAACAACTTTTCAACTAAGCATGCACCTTAACAGGATTTTCAATATGCGAAAAGTTCATACAATACATTGCCAATGAAAATGAAGGTAAAATGCAGTTCTCGATCTCCTAATTAACACATAATAAAACAAGACATGGATAGATTCATGAGCAATTAATCATACAACTAAAAATGAGGATTTTCACTGAGCCAATCGATTGGGCAATCGATTGGGGTGAAGATTTTTAATGAAAACAGAATCCTGGGCTGAATTCAATCGATTGGTAAATCGATTGATTGGTTCCTGAGCCCCTGGTTTCGAGCCAATCGATTTCCTAATCGATTTGGTGAGGGATTCTTAATGAAAACAGAATCCTGGGCTGAATTCAATCGATTGGTAAATCGATTGATTGGTTCCTGAGCCCCTGACTTAAGGCCTAATCGATTGGGCAATCGATTTCTTAACTGATTCCTTTGAAAATTGATTTCGAAATCGATTGGCTAATCGATTTCGTGAATTGGCCAAGTCCCTGTTTACCCATCCAATCGATTGGGAAATCGATTTCCCTGATCAGTTTTCCAAAAATTCATGAATTAACCTAAGTCATTCCTAATCAAGTTCACCACTTAACACTTAGCAATTTCTACGCGATTACTACGACACACAAAGGTTCGATAACCATCATACTCACACACAATACACAACACATAGCACTTAACACCTTCATCTCAGTTATCACGATAAATCAAAATTCGAATCACTCAATCATAAACTCAAATCAAACATGACTCGCGTGCCAGGCACCCTAATGCAATGCGTATATGCCAAAATGCATGGACTCGGAATTCCAAACCAAAACCCTCCTCGAAGGGCCGTAAATCATAATTGTACCGCCTATCGCAGGCCAAAGTACCAATTACCGAGGTGCCACCTATCACGGGTCAGCACGATTTACTAAAATGCGTAAATCATAAACGTACCACCTATCACGGGTCAGTACAGTTTACCGAGGTGTCACCTATCACGGGTCAACACGATTTACTAAAAGAAAAAGCGGGAATCGTAAATGTACCACCTATCACGGGTCAGTACAGTTACCATGGTGTCACCTATCACGGGTCAACACGATTTACTAAAAGAAAAAGCGGGAATCGTAAATGTACCACCTATCACGGGTCAGTACAGTTACCATGGTGTCACCTATCACGGGTCAACACGATTTACTAAAAGAAAAAGCGGGAATCGTAAACGTACCGCCTATCACAGACCAGTACTGTTTACCTAGGTGCCACCTATCACGGGTCAGCACAATCCACCAAAAATGTAAATCGTAAATGTACCACCTATCACGGGTCAGTACAGTTACCATGGTGTCACCTATCACGGGTCAACACGATTTACTAAAAGAAAAAGCGGGAATCGTAAACGTACCGCCTATCACAGACCAGTACTGTTTACCTAGGTGCCACCTATCACGGGTCAGCACAATCCACCAAAAATGTAAATCGTAAATGTACCACCTATCACGGGTCAGTACAGTTTACCGAAGTGTCACCTATCACGGGTCAACACGATTTACTAAAATATAAATCGCAAACGTACAACCTATCACGGGTCCGTACAATTTACCAAGGTGCCACCTATCACGGGTCAGCACAATTCACCAAAAACGTAAATCGTAAATGTACCACCTATCACGGGTCAGTACAGTTTACCGAGGTGTCACCTATCACGGGTCAACACGATTTACCAAAAAGTAAATCGTAAACGTACCACCTATCACGGGTCAGTACAGTTTACCAAGGTGTCACCTATCACGGGTCAACACGAATTACTAAATAGTAAATCGTAAACGTACAACCTATCACGGGTCAGTACAGTTTACCGAGGTGTCACCTATCACGGGTCAACACGATTTACCAAAAAGTAAATCGTAAACGTACCACCTATCACGGGTCAGTACAGTTTACCAAGGTGTCACCTATCACGGGTCGACACAATTTACCAAATGAAATGCATGAGCATACACAGACTCCATTCACAACAATCGTTAAGCAAATGCAGATATTAAAAGATTCCCCATTTTTAATACCCATTTAACTTAAACGACTTTCAAACAACATTAATTAAATAAGTCATTAAGAGATTCCCCGTTCTTAATACCGATTTAACTTAATGATTTTCAAAACAAAACGTTAAGCAAACAGTCATATTAAGAGATTCCCCATTCTTAATATACTTTTGACTTAAACGATTTTCTCGCAAAACATTCAGTAAACGAGTCATTAAGAGATTCCCCATTCTTAATACTCATTTACCGAAACGATTTTCAAAAACGATAGTTAAGTAACCGAGACATTAAGAGATTCCCCATTCTCAACGCCCAGTTAACTTAAACATTTTCCTCAAATACACATTAAGTAAACCGAGGTATTAAAAGATTCCCCATTTTTAATACTCGTTTAACTCTAATGGTTTTCAAATTCCACAGAAACAAATTCAAACATACTTTCACATTCAAACCATAATTCACAACAACCACACCAATTAACAAACATCAAGTACGAACACACCGAATATACCGAACACAAATCACGCAACATAACACCCAGATACATCAAATTTCATTTACCACGAAACATTCATCACTATAAACAAAACCTAACTCTAAGGTTTTTACCCATAACGCACTAGTTTCGTTTTTCCCCAAATCGATACATTTAACCCTAACAAATTCCTTCCCACACAACTACAGATAAGTCCCTAATGCAAGCTAGAAGTTTGGAAGGAGCCCTTACCTCAACGTTAGCTTTAACGCGCGTTTCCGGTACCGCGAGTAATTCCGGTAAAATCTCCGCTCGCAACGCCGCTTCCAAATTAGTTCACTAGCACCGTAGCGTGGTGGTGAGCAACTTTCCCTTCTATCTCTTCGAGAAATGAGGTTTGGATCTAGAAGAAACAGAGGGGTTTGTGTTTGGATCTCAAAACCGTTTTTCTTCGTTTTCGAATCAAAGAGGAAGAGTGGAGTTGCGAAAACCTTGATCTAACTCACACCCAACCTTGGGTCACTAGCTTTGAAGAAAAGGAAGCAACGAAAACGAAAAATGGAGAAAGGATGGATTTTTGGTTAAAGCTCACGTGAGTGCAGAGGAAGAAGATGGAAAATTCAATTTTCCCTCCTTTCTATTTCTTTCCTTTGCTTTTCCTTTCTTCCTTTTTCCTTCCTTCCTTTATATACTATTTTCTTTTCCTTTTCCTTCCTTCTAGTTTTCCTTTCTTTTTCCCTCCAAACAAACATATATAAATATAATAAATATAACTTAACAAATATCTCAAAATCTAGATATTTATTAAATTACCGTTTCACCCGAAACGCCTTAAATTCTCCGTAAAGGATTTTCCGCAGTTAAATTCAATTTATTTATCGACGAGAAATTCTAATTGGCATCGAAATATCTTTTTGATTATAAAACTCCAAAATATTATTAACTTTGGCTTAAAAGCCTCCGAGCCAAAATCCAAAATACACCAAAAATACATAAATGGTACTTTAAAATTACGGGTCTTACATCAATGATGGGTGAACTGTCATATTTCTTGGGATTTCAAATTAACCAAAGAAAGCAAGGCATTTTCATTAGTCAATCTAAATACTGTTCTGATTTGATAAAGAAATTTAACTTTGAATATAAATAATGCCTCCAGATCTTTAATGCAAAAACAACCGCGGCAAGCTCCAAATCATGAGTAGGATAGTTCCTTTCGTGAATCTTCAATTGTCTCGAGGCATAAGCCACAGCTTTCTTGTGTTGCATCAGAACACATCCTAACCCCTGGTGGGATGCATCACAATAAACTTCATAGGGTTCTTCTGATTGCGGTAACACCAATACAGGTGAGGTCGTCAATTTCCTCTTCAGTAACTGGAAGTTTTCTTCACACTTCTCCGTCCATGCGAACGGTTGATCTTTTCTGGTAAGTTGTGTCAGTGGAGCCACAATCTTAGCAAAACCTTCGATAAACCTCCTGTAGTACCCTGCCAGTCCTACAAAACTCCGTATGTCGGTGACAGTCTGAGGCTGTTTCCAAGCAAGAACCGCCTCAATCTTAGCCGGATCTACAGCGATTCCTTCCTTGGTTATCACATGTCCCAAGAAATTCACTTTCTCTAGCCAAAATTCACACTTCGACAGATTGGCATACAATCGCTTCTCGCGTAAAATCTCAAGAACTTGTCGCAAATGTTCTCCATGCTCTTCTTCGGTCCTTGAATAAATCAATATATCATCAATGAATACCACCACGAATTTATCAAGGAACGAATTAAAGATTCTGTTCATGTAGTCCATGAAAATTGCCGGTGCATTGGTAACTCCAAACGGCATAACCAGGTATTCATAATGTCCGTAGCGGGTTCTGAAAGCTGTTTTCTGAATGTCTCCTTCCCTTACTCGGATCTGATGGTAACCCGACTTCAAGTCAATCTTCGAAAATATCGCGGCCCCTCTCAATTGATCCATCAAATCATCGATTCGTGGCAAAGGATAACGATTCTTAACAGTTGCCTTGTTAAGCTGTCTATAATCCACACATAAGCGCGAGCTTCCGTCCTTCTTCTTAACTAGCAAAACTGGAGCACCCCATGGTGATACACTGGGTCTGATGAATTTCTTCTCCAACAAGTCTTCAATTTGGCCTTTGAGCTCATTTAATTCCAATGGCGACATTCGATAAGGTGCCATTGAAATGGGTCCCGTTCCTGGGTGCAAATCAATGAAGAATTCCACTTCTCTTACCGGTGGCAATCCTGGAATTTCCGTTGGAAATACATCCCGATACTCGTTGACAAGTATCACATCTTCTATATCCACATTTATCTTTGCCTCCACATTTGCCAGAGACAAAAACTCATGAGTCCCTTCACTTAGCGACACTCGGAGTTTGTTAGCAGCTAAATACTTAACAACTCCTGGTTCGGGGAAAAGAACCAATTTACGAGCACAATCCAAAATCACATAATGATAAGACATCCAATCCATACCGAGGATGACCTCGAGTGATTGTAGCGGTAAACAAATAAGATTAACCAAGAAATCCCTATTCTGAATAGTCATTCGGCAATGTAAACATGCTGAATTTACGGTTAAGATCTTAGCAGGCGTGGAAACAACCAAATCAAAAGGTAAAGCAGATACAGATAACTTCAAGCGATTCACACAGTCCAAAGCAATGAAGGAATGGGTTGCCCCCGAATCAAAGAGTGCAGTTAGAGTGTTACCTGCAATCTCACAATCACGCTGAATCAGATTACCAGATGGATTTCCCTCTTCAGCATTCACACAATAAATGCGTCCTCTAGCAGTAGGACGGGTAGCCCTAGCTACATTCACCACTGGTTCCACCTTTGGAGCCGTGCACTCCCTTGCCATGTGCCCCGACTTCTGACAATTGTGACAGATGGGGATGTTAGTGGTACAAGCACTAGCATAGTGTCCTTCTTTCCCACATCGGAAACATCGAAGCACTTGCCCCATTTGCCTTCCGAAATTCTGGTTCCCTGGGCGACTCGGTCCACCGTTGTTATTCTGGGGGCGATTATAAGGTTTAGCCACTTGTTTTCCCCTATTCTGATAATTCGCCCGACTAGGGCCTCCCGAATTAAAATTCCCTACTCGGCTAGCCCTCTTGTTCTTCATATCTTCCACTTCTCTACATTTCTCTACCAGTGCTTGGAAACGTTGAATTCCCAAAGGTAAGACGGAATCTTGAATCTCATACTTCAATCCGTCTTGGAAACGATGACACATGAACGGTTCATCAATTTCTTCACGGAAGAACCTGAAATGCCTCGATAGTGATTCAAATTTAGCAGCATACTCGCCCACAGTCAGGCTCCCCTGGTGAAGTTTCAGAAAGTCGTCACCCAACTTAGTCCTGGTACTCATCGGAAAGTATTTGTCTAAAAACTTTCTTTTGAACGATTCCCAGTTCACCTCCTCGTGGGCTGCTCCCATCAACAACCTTGCACTCCTCCACCAGTATTCAGCATCCCCTAGCAACATATACGTGGCATAGCTGACCTTCACTCCAGCCTGGCAGTTAATCATATCAAAGATTTTCTCCACTTCTTGGATCCATTGATCCGCCTTCTCTGAACCCTCATCCCCCTTGAACTTAGGAGGATTGTAACGACGGAAGTCTTCCAACCCTCTTGATTCTGCAGCACGGATCTCTCTTCCCCTCTTTTCAAGATCCCGTTGAGTCTGGGCAGCGGTCTGTGCAGCGACAGAAGCAGCCATGTTGTTCATAGCCTCCGCCATTTGGTCATTCCTAGCGTTGGCTCTCGGAGCGTCATTCCTTCTGGGCGGCATGGTTTCCTATAAGAACCATCATCAAGTAGAGTTTTAACACTACTTCAAATAATTCTAAACTAACGTCCGACTAACAACACACAATTAAATTGGACTTGACAACTCAAGTCACCTAAACCGACACATGATCAGATAACAACTCCTAACTTATAGGTCGACCTACAATCTATAACCAAGGTTCCACAGCTCCCAAAGAAAACTAAACCTATGCTCTGATACCACAATGTAACACCCCGTTTTTCAAAGCGAGGGTATATTTTTTTTTTCTAAAAGTAATTAAGACGAACAAAGAAATAAATCAGGAAATGCTTTTGGATAAATAATTGAGTCATTATAATTTACAAACAGCGGAAAAGTTTCTCCAATTACAAATCCAAAACATTTCTACATAAACATCAAATGGTACATGGAACCCATTCAAAGATGATATAAAACTGATAATATTTGTATAAGTACAGTTTTCCAAAACTAAAATACTCCAAACCAAAAAGAAGGACCCCTAGTCCCTATACATCATCCTAATCTGATCATCCTACCAAAAACTATACACCCTGAGTAATCTCCACGCGCCCCGTGAGATCCTCCTAACACAACCGCAGTCAAGCATTCCCATCTCCATCCCTGTCCGTAGGGTACGAACCAGTAGGGCCGTCCTGACTCTCATCTGAGGGCAAAGCCCAGATTTCCACAATAGTGTAAAGGGTCACCAACCAGAAAATAACAGATAACACATAGCAATTAAGTTTTTGAATGCTCAAAACAACTTTTTAACTAAGCATGCACCTTAACAGGATTTTCAATGTGCGAAAAGTTCATACATTACATTGCCAATGAAAATGAAGGTAAAATGCAGTTCTCGATCTCCTAATTAACACATGATAAAACAAAACATGGATAGATTCATGAGCAATTAATCATACAACTAAAAATGAGGATTTTCACTGAGCCAATCGATTGGGCAATCGATTGGGGTGAAGATTTTTAATGAAAACAGAATCCTGGGCTGAATTCAATCGATTGGTAAATCGATTGATTGGTTCCTGAGCCCCTGGTTTCGAGCCAATCGATTTCCTAATCGATTTGGTGAGGGATTCTTAATGAAAACAGAATCCTGGGCTGAATTCAATCGATTGGTAAATCGATTGATTGGTTCCTGAGCCCCTGACTTAAGGCCTAATCGATTGGGCAATCGATTTCTTAACTGATTCCTTTGAAAATTGATTTCGAAATCGATTGGCTAATCGATTTTGTTCATTTGGCCAAGCCCCTGTCTTCCATCCAATCGATTGGGAAATCGATTTCCCTGATCAGTTTTCCAAAAATTCATGAATTAACCTAAGTCATTCCTAATCAAGTCCACAACCTAACACTTAGCAATTCCTACGCGATTACTACGACACACAAAGGTTCGATAACCATCATACTCACACACAATACACAACACATAGCACTTAACACCTTCATCTCAGTTATCACGATAAATCAAAATTCGAATCACTCAATCATAAACTCAAATCAAACATGACTCGCGTGCCAGGCACCCTAATGCAATGCGTATATGCCAAAATGCATGGACTCGGAATTCCAAACCAAAACCCTCCTCGAAGGGCCGTAAATCATAATTGTACCGCCTATCGCAGGCCAAAGTACCAATTACCGAGGTGCCACCTATCACGGGTCAGCACGATTTACTAAAATGCGTAAATCATAAACGTACCACCTATCACGGGTCAGTACAGTTTACCGAGGTGTCACCTATCACGGGTCAACACGATTTACTAAAAGAAAAAGCGGGAATCGTAAATGTACCACCTATCACGGGTCAGTACAGTTACCATGGTGTCACCTATCACGGGTCAACACGATTTACTAAAATATAAATCGCAAACGTACAACCTATCACGGGTCCGTACAGTTTACCAAGGTGCCACCTATCACGGGTCAGCACAATTCACCAAAAATGTAAATCGTAAATGTACCACCTATCACGGGTCAGTACAGTTACCATGGTGTCACCTATCACGGGTCAACACGATTTACTAAAAGAAAAAGCGGGAATCGTAAACGTACCGCCTATCACAGACCAGTACTGTTTACCTAGGTGCCACCTATCACGGGTCAGCACAATCCACCAAAAATGTAAATCGTAAATGTACCACCTATCACGGGTCAGTACAGTTACCATGGTGTCACCTATCACGGGTCAACACGATTTACTAAAATGTAAATCGCAAACGTACAACCTATCACGGGTCCGTACAGTTTACCAAGGTGTCACCTATCACGGGTCGACACAATTTACCAAATGAAATGCATGAGCATACACAGACTCCATTCACAACAATCGTTAAGCAAATGCAGATATTAAAAGATTCCCCATTTTTAATACCCATTTAACTTAAACGACTTTCAAACAACATTAATTAAATAAGTCATTAAGAGATTCCCCGTTCTTAATACCGATTTAACTTAATGATTTTCAAAACAAAACGTTAAGCAAACAGTCATATTAAGAGATTCCCCATTCTTAATACTCATTTACCGAAACGACTTTCAAACAACATTAATTAAATAAGTCATTAAGAGATTCCCCGTTCTTAATACCGATTTAACTTAATGATTTTCAAAACAAAACGTTAAGCAAACAGTCATATTAAGAGATTCCCCATTCTTAATACTCATTTACCGAAACGATTTTCAAAAACGATAGTTAAGTAACCGAGACATTAAGAGATTCCCCATTCTCAACGCCCAGTTAACTTAAACATTTTCCTCAAATACACATTAAGTAAACCGAGGTATTAAAAGATTCCCCATTTTTAATACTCGTTTAACTCTAATGGTTTTCAAATTCCACAGAAACAAATTCAAACATACTTTCACATTCAAACCATAATTCACAACAACCACACCAATTAACAAACATCAAGTTTCATTTACCCATAATCATACACAATGACATTCAAATTCATTTACCACGAAACATTCATCACTATAAACAAAACCTAACTCTAAGGTTTTTACCCATAACGCACTAGTTTCGTTTTTCCCCAAATCGATACATTTAACCCTAACAAATTCCTTCCCACACAACTACAGATAAGTCCCTAATGCAAGCTAGAAGTTTGGAAGGAGCCCTTACCTCAACGTTAGCTTTAACGCGCGTTTCCGGTACCACGAGTAATTCCGGTAAAATCTCCGCTCGCAACGCCGCTTCCAAATTAGTTCACTAGCACCGTAGCATGGTGGTGAGCAACTTTCCCTTCTGTCTCTTCGAGAAATGAGGTTCGGATCTAGAAGAAACGGAGGGGTTTGTGTTTGGATCTCAAAACCGTTTTTCTTCGTTTTCGAATCAAAGAGGAAGAGTGGAGTTGCGAAAACCTTGATCTAACTCTCACCCAACCTTGGGTCACTAGCTTTGAAGAAAGGAAGCAACGAAAACGAAGAATGGAGAAAGGATGGATTTTTGGTTAAAGCTCACGTGAGTGCAGAGGAAGAAGATGGAAAATTCAATTTTCCCTCCTTTCTATTTCTTTCCTTTGCTTTTCCTTTCTTCCTTTTTCCTTCCTTCCTTTATATACTATTTTCTTTTCCTTTTCCTTCCTTCTAGTTTTCCTTTCTTTTTCCCTCCAAGCAAACATATATAAAAAATAAATATAACTTAACAAATATCTCAAAATCTAGATATTTATTAAATTACCGTTTCACCCGAAACGCCTTAAATTCTCCAGTAATTGGGTTCCAGATCACCTTGACCAACGAAACATCTTTGGTCCTCAACCGCTTAGTCTTCCTGTCATCAATTCTCACGGGTGGTACTTCGAACGACAGGTTATCCTTTAGCTGGATTGCGTCTGGTTCGATCACGTGTGACGGATCTGTGAGATATTTCCTCAACTGTGACACATGAAACACGTCATGAATATTGGACAGTATCGGAGGTAATGCAATCCGATAAGCAACCGGCCCAATTCGTGCAGAAATCTGATATGGTCCAATGAATTTCGGAGTCAACTTCTTCGATTTCAAGGCCCTACCTACTCCAGTAGTAGGTGTGACTCGCAGAAATACATGGTCACCCTGTTCGAATTCCAAAAGTCTGCGACGCTTGTCCGCGTAACTCTTCTGACGATCTTGTGAAGTCTTCATTTTCTCCTTGATCTTCCTTACTTTAGCTGTGGTCTGTTGCACCATCTCTGGTCCGACAATCATATTCTCACCGTCTTTATACCAACACAAGGGCGTCTGACACTTGCGTCCGTATAAAGCTTCATATGGTGCCATTCCAATACTTGCGTGGAAACTATTGTTGTAAGTGAACTCAATCAACGGAAGTACATCATCCCAACTTCCTCTATCATCTAAAACACATGCTCTCAACAGATCTTCCAAGGACTGATTTGTCCTTTCAGTCTGTCCGTCCGTTTGTGGATGGTAAGCTGAACTCAATCGTAGCTTCGTTCCCAACGCTTCGTGCAATGCTCCCCAAAAATGCGATGTGAACTTCGGATCACGGTCTGATACAATGCTCGATGGTACCCCGTGTAACCTCACAATTTCAGCAATGTAGATCTCCGTTAGCTGATCTACCTTATAGGTGGTCCTTACCGGCAAAAAGTGAGCAGATTTAGTTAGTCGATCCACTATCACCCATATGGAATCATTCTTTCTCCTTGTCTTTGGTAATCCGGTTATAAAATCCATGGAAATGCTGTCCCACTTCCATTCAGGTATATCTAAAGGTTGCAACATTCCAGCAGGTCGCTGATGTTCCACCTTCGCTTTCTGACAAGTTAGACAAGTGGATACATATTCCGCCACATGTTTCTTCATTCCTGGCCACCAATAATTCTGCCTCAAATCCTGATACATCTTTGTTGCCCCAGGATGAATACTCAGCTTACTCTTATGCGCCTCTTCTAAAATCGTTTTCCGCATATCTGTAATGGCTGGTACACAAATCCTACCATTACACCGCAAAACATTATCTGCCCCAATCTTGAACTCATTCGTCTTCCCTTGCACTATTAGATTCCTCTTCTCTTGAATTAAGACGTCATCCTGAGAATTCGCAATGTCTTCAAGTAATCCACTCGAGATCTTAATCATTCCGAATTTCAAAATTCCCGGTGCAAACTCTACGTTCAAGTGCAAGTCTCTAAAAGCTCCCCACAACTCTTGTTGTCTAGCCATAATCAGTGAAGACACCGATACACTTCTTCTGCTCAACGCATCAACCACTACATTGGCCTTCCCAGGGTGGTACTGCAGTGTGAAATCAAAATCCTTGAGAGTCTCCATCCATCGTCTCTGGCGCATGTTCAACTCCTTCTGATCAAACAAATATTTCAAGCTTTTATGGTCGCTGAACACGGTGAACGTGCACCCATATAAATAATGCCTCCAGATCTTTAATGCAAAAACAACCGCGGCAAGCTCCAAATCATGAGTAGGATAGTTCCTTTCGTGAATCTTCAATTGTCTCGAGGCATAAGCCACAGCTTTCTTGTGTTGCATCAGAACACATCCTAACCCTTGGTGAGATGCATCACAATAAACTTCATAGGGTTCTTCTGATTGCGGTAATACCAATACAGGTGAGGTCGTCAATTTTCTCTTTAGTAACTGGAAGTTTTCTTCACACTTCTCCGTCCATGCGAACGGTTGATCTTTTCTGGTAAGTTGTGTCAGTGGAGCCACAATCTTAGCAAAACCCTCGATAACCCTCCTGTAGTACCCTGCCAGTCCTACAAAACTCCGTATGTCAGTGACAGTCTGAGGCTGTTTCCAAGCAAGAACCGCCTCAATCTTAGCCGGATCTACAGCGATTCCTTCCTTGGTTATCACATGTCCCAAGAAATTCACTTTCTCTAGCCAAAATTCACACTTCGACAGATTGGCATACAATCGCTTCTCGCGTAAAATCTCAAGAACTTGTCGCAAATGTTCTCCATGCTCTTCTTCAGTCCTTGAATAAATCAATATATCATCAATGAATACCACCACGAATTTATCAAGGAACGAATTAAAGATCCTGTTCATGTAGTCCATGAAAATTGCCGGTGCATTGGTAACTCCAAACGGCATAACCAGGTATTCATAATGTCCGTAGCGGGTTCTGAAAGCTGTTTTCTGAATGTCTCCTTCCCTTACTCGGAGTTGGTTTTATACTTAGAGTTTTGATGTTAACAAAAATATTTTATATGAACAGTATGTTTGACTTCATAGAGTATGAAAGAATATTCATGTTTTTTAATACAATTTAAATAAAATTTGATTCGAATTTTATATATATATGTATATTAAATATAACTTAACAAATATCTCAAAATATCTAGATATTTGTTAAATTACCATTTCACCCGTAACGCATTAAATTCTACGTAAAGGATTTACCGCACTTAATTTAAATTTATTTATCGACGAGTAATTCTAAACGGTGTCAAAATAACTTTTTAATCCTATAAACTCCATAATATTATTAACTTTGGCTAAAAAGCCTCCGAGCCAAAATCCAAAACATATAAAATACATAAAGTGTACTTTAAAATTATGGGTCTTACAACAAGCAATAAGAAGGAAGTTTCATATGAAGAATTTTTGAAAGCAATCTTTACAAAATATGAACAATATCAATCTAAAGAATTTACAAACTCAATCTGAACAAAATACGAACATAATCAATCTGAAGAATTTACAAACTCAATCTGAACAAAATATGAATTGTATCAATCTGAAGATTTTACAAACTCAGTCTCAACAAATACAAATATAATCAATATGAGGAATTTATAAATTCAATCTAAACAAAATATGAATAGAGTCAATCTAGAAGAACTGCTCATATTGGATTATGGAATAAAGAATTGGTTAAAAAACATATTATCAAAAAGCATTTTGTTTAGAATTATTTTTGAATAAGATCATTGTTGACCAAACTATGACTGAAGATGCAATTCAAAATTAAACAAAGACTAAATTGGAGTCCTAAATTTGTTTATAAATAGATACTCAAAGTTAAAGAGAAGATCATCAAAAAATCATAAAAGAGTAGAATAACTCAACCTCAAAATGTCAAATTCATCTTAAAGTTTAAATAGAGAAACACTTGATCGAATGAGAAACATTTTCTAAGTTTTTTTTTTTAGAGTGTGATAGACATTCTTATAGTCCACTTGTTAGAAGCAACTACTGAAATTCCAAACCTTTGTTTTCATATCCGATAGTACTCGTGTTAGTGTGCCTTCAAAAATCTGGAGTTGTCAAATTGTGTGGAGAAGACTTGACTGGTAGAGTCAAGGTATGTGTGTTTCTCAAAAGTTAGGGGTTGTTAGACTATTTGAGAACACTAGCTTGGAGGGTCCGATGCTTCGTAATTCAAAGTACTGAATTAGTGGATTAAATCCTTTTGAGTGAAGGGACTGGATGTAGCCAAGTTAGTGGTGAACCAGAATAAATTACTTGTGTCACTTTATTCCTACACTCCTTAGTTTTGTTATTATTTTCCCTCCTAGTAAATCATCAAACCTGAATTAGTTTAATCAAATAATTGAAAAGTTGTCAACTTAATCAAACATAATTCAACCTCATTTATCGTGTTTGCACCTTCCCTAAGTCAATCCTTATACAAAGGAGATTGTTATTGAAATGGGTTTGATATAACATATTTTCACATTTCATGTAGTACATCAGACACATGTGATATATTAGATCAAAGTATAGTTCATTTTGCATGTGTAAAACAATTGGTATCGCATCAAAAAAAGCACATTCATAATAATCAACACAAGTTATCACACAATTTATCACATAAAAGTCACGTCATTTATAAAAAACATAGTAGGGTCATACAAACACCTACTACTGTATGTAAACTTATTTTTTACTAATACTCTAATGATATAATTAATTCATTTATTATTCTAAACAGGGCATCAACCTTGGTCTGCCCCGAACGGTTGCAAAATAACATTTTCTCATTCCTCTTATCTAATTCATATGAAACAATGTGTTAGAAAGATAACCATTCTACTCCTCTTAAAGAGGAGATCAAGTTGTATGAGCTTCGAAACCACGTTTTTAAGAAAGAGGGAACACAACGGTTCTAATATTGCTCTATAAAATGCCATATGTAGCCTCATAAAACTCAAATTATCCATTCTACTCACTAAACATTCAAACCTAGATTATTGTACATTTTCGACTAGTTTTACCTGAATAACTCTTTAATAACAGAATCCAAACATGTTATACTTATCTACGTTGTTCAAATTTCAAGAAAAGAGCTTTAAACAAACCACTTCAATAAAAGATGGGTGACAGGTGCATGTGTAGTATAGATGATTGATCATTTTTTTTATCTTAGCAAGGTTAAAGTGCATAAAATCATAACCTTAGCATCTAGCGAAAGTGGTTAGTGCTCAGTCTGTACAGGTATTGTGAACTACCAGAATCATCTGCGGTCCTTCTATAAAAATATAAAAATAGTATCATAATCTTAGTTTTATAAATCCAATCATAACAACACAATAATTTTGTTGGAGGTTGTCTTTCATACTATCATACTATGTTCACAGTCATTCTAATTACAATTGTAATGATCTATATCAAATTCAACAAGTATAATCACAATATAAATTCTGTAATGGATTTTAAAATTATTAATATATAACTAAAACTTAGTCAAATAACACGTATTATTTAAATATTTATGAAATTCATAATCCAATTGGTCGTCTAAAATCAATTTTCAAAACTTTATCTTGCTAAACCGAATCAATTTGAATATCATGTTTAAACTATGTATTATATATTTGATTATTTCTAGTAGTGATATGAATATCATGTTTAAACTATGTATTATATATTTGATTATTTTCTAAAGAAAATATAACATAAAATAGTTGAAATAACTAATAAATATTGCTAAAGAGTTTGATAATCTTAAACACAAATATCATCACCATCAATCATCAGCCACAAACCCAACCCATGCCCATGTCCACCTTCCTTCTTTAACCCCTACCCATCCTCGCTTAAATGAAGCAAAAATTATTCATTTTAATACATTTTTTGTGGATGAAAAATTAAATGAAAACTGTTTAAAAATAGACTGTTAAATATTGACATATATAGTACTATTTTCGTTTATATTTATAAGTAAAAATGAGCAAATAAAAATTGATGTATTTTTTTCAAATTGGACCAAATACATAAACTTTTGTTAGTTCTGTTTTGCTTATAAATAAAAACAAATGGACTCTTATGTTTATTTAATTAAGATATAATTTAAAACATTATTTGAATACTTTACACAAATTGTGGGAGATGAGGAGCTTATGGTTAGCTTTTGAAAGAAACTGAGAAGAAGAAAATATTTGAGAGAAGGGTAGTTATTTTGTTTGAGAGAATACTTTGTTTTTTTCTTATTTACAAGTAAATGACCACCACTCATTCTTTCATAAACTTCAAGGGAGAATTTTACATACATCAAGAATTGATTCTACTTACTTCAAAAGAGAATTCTACATATTTATCTCAACTATTTTCATTTAATATTATGAATCTATACTATTAATCCCAATATATGCTTGATATACATTTCTTTCTTGAGAACTTCATTAAAAGAAGGTAGACTTTGTAATCATCTGAATGTGTTTGTAGGTGCTAAATATATTATGAGTCTTAAGGTATTCTGGTTAGCGACTGGGGAAAAACACCTCATCATACACTACGCCAAAAAGATCAAACTCTATCATATCAATTTCTTGTTTGACTAGGAGCATGATTAAGGACTAAGTATACAATATTCAATCGCAATCACCACTATATTTTAAAACATAGGGGCAAAGATACATTTATAATCATAAAATGGGATAGCAAGTCTATGGTTGGAACAAATAGCATATCTAACAATTACAACAAACCTACAACAAAATAATGAAGATCAAATTATAAATAGATAAAATGCATAAAGTTGAAATAACTACTAGGGATTAAGTCAATGGTTATTGAGATAGTCTTTGCTTTCTATAGCAGTTAAACCTTCACAGACGACAAAACCTCACTAATTTCCAATAGGCGAAAGATAGGCAAGAAAATTGTGAATAATAGTGTTGGTCGTTGGGGCATGACTATTAAACTCAAGGTGAATGTAACACCCCGTTTTTCAAAGCGTGAGTGTATTTTTTTTTCAAAAGGAATTAAAATAAAACAGGGAAATAAATAAGGTAACCCACATTTGGATAAATATTTAAGTCGTAACACAACGACAAATAAGTCAACAGAATTTACGAGCAGCGGAAAAATTCTCAATCCATGAATTCAAAATATATTCATAACAAAAGTAGTACAGTCTTCCAGTTTAAAAATAAACGCAACCCAAAAGAAAGACATTTGTTCCCTCTGTGACAACCTAGTCTGATCATTTTACAAAACAACTAAACACCCTAAGTGATCTCCACGCACCCCGTGAGATCCTCCTAACGTAGCTGCAGTCGAGCGTTCCCATCTCCATTCTCGTCCGTAGGGTACGAACCGGTAGGATCGTCCTGATTCTCATCTGAGGGCAAAGCCCAGATTTCCACAATAATTGTAAAGGGTCACCAACCGAAAATAACAGTTAACACATAACAATTTAGTTTGTGAATGCTCAAAATAACTTTTCAACTAAGCATGCACCTTAACAGGATTTTCAATATGCGAAAAGTTCATACAATACTTTGCCAATTAAAAATGAAAACAAAATGAAGTTCTCAATCCCCTAATTAAAACATAACAAATCAAGACATGGATACGTTAATGAGCAATCTGTTATGTAACTCAAAATAAGAATTTCTACTAAGCCAATCGATTGGGCAATCGATTTCCTGAAGGTTTTTAGTGAAATTTGAATTCTGGGCTTAATTCAATCGATTGGGCAATCAATTGACAGCATATCTCAGCCCCTGACTTAAATTCAATCGATTGGGCAATCGATTGACA
>NC_021165.2:54353703-54368252 GCF_000331145.2 Cicer arietinum
TGAGTCCCTGTGTTGCCAAATCGATTTCCAAATCGATTTTCTTAATTGATTTTGAAAAATATATTATAAAATCGATTGGCAAATCGATTATGTCACATTAGGGAAGTCCCTGTAACTCATCCAATCGATTGGGAAATCGATTTCCCTGCATATTCTTCCAAAAACACATAAACTAACTCAATATCATTCATACACAATTCCACATCTTAACACTTAGCAATGATAACGCAATCGCTACAACATCATGAGTTTCGAAATAGTATTGCAATCAAACATGCTATCACCAAATTCCAAAACATAACACTTAACACTTATAACACAATTACTACAACATCATGGGTTTCAAAATGGTATTGCAATCAAACATGTTATCACCAAATTCCAAAACATACACTTAACACTTATAACACAATACTACAACATCATGGGTTTCGAAATGGTATTGCAATCAAACATGTTATCACCAAATTCCAAAACATAACACTTAACACTTATAACACAATTACTACAACATCATGGGTTTCGAAATGGTATTGCAATCAAACATGTTATCACCAAATTCCAAAACATAACACTTAACACTTATAACACAATTACTACAACATCATGGGTTTCGAAATGGTATTGCAATCAAACATGTTATCACCAAATTCCAAAACATAACACTTAACACTTATAACACAATTACTACAACATCATGAGTTTCTATTAAGTAACCGAGACATTAAGAGATTCCCCATTCTTAACGCCCAGTTAACTTAAACGATTTTCAAAAACAAATATTAAGTAACCGAGACATTAAGAGATTCCCCATTCTTAACGCCCAGTTAACTTAAACGATTTTCAAAAACAAATATTAAGTAACCGAGACATTAAGAGATTCCCCATTCTTAACGCCCAGTTAACTTAAACGATTTTCAAAAACAAATATTAAGTAACCGAGACATTAAGAGATTCCCCATTCTTAACGCCCAGTTAACTTAAACGATTTTCAAAACAAAATATTAAGTAACCGAGACATTAAGAGATTCCCCATTCTTAACGCCCAGTTAACTTAAACGATTTTTCTTTAAAACAAAATATTAAGTAACCGAGGCATTAAGAGGTTCCCCCTCCTTAACGTCCAGTTAACTTAAACGGTTTTCAAAACAAAATGTTAAGTAACCGAGACATTAAGAGATTCCCCATTCTTAACGCCCAGTTAACTTAAACGATTTTCAAAAACAAATATTAAGTAACCGAGACATTAAGAGATTCCCTATTCTTAACGCCCAGTTAACTTAAACGATTTTCAAAAACAAATATTAAGTAACCGAGACATTAAGAGATTCCCCATTCTTAACGCCCAGTTAACTTAAACGATTTTCAAAAACAAATATTAAGTAACCGAGACATTAAGAGATTCCCCATTCTTAACGCCCAGTTAACTTAAACGATTTTCAAAAACAAATATTAAGTAACCGAGACATTAAGAGATTCCCCATTCTTAACGCCCAGTTAACTTAAACGATTTTCAAAAACAAATATTAAGTAACCGAGACATTAAGAGATTCCCCATTCTTAACGCCCAGTTAACTTAAACGATTTTCAAAAACAAATATTAAGTAACCGAGACATTAAGAGATTCCCCATTCTTAACGCTCGGTTAACTTAAACGATTTTTCACAAACAAACGCACATTAAGTAAACAAGACATTAAGAGATTCTCCATTCTTAATACTCATTTAACTTAATGGTTTTCAAATTCCACACAACACAAACTCAAACAAATTCTCACATCAAAACACATCAATTCATTTATTCACAAGATCCAACCATACACATATCAAATTTCATCAATATCAATTAAGAGCACGTCAAAAACAACGAACACAAATCGACACAATCCACTACTCAAAACACACAAGTTTCATTTACTCAAAATCTTACATACGTGAGGTAAATTCATTTTTCCCAAAACAATACTCCAATCCTAACAAAATTCGTTTCCACACAACTATAGATAAGGCCCTGGATGCAAACTAAAAGTTTGGAAGGAGCCCTTACCTTCGCGTTAACTCTAACGTGCGTTTCTGGTACCGCGAGCAAATCCGGTAAAAATCTCCGCTCGCAACGTCGCCTCCAAATTGGTCCCCTAGCACCGTAGCGTGGTAGTGAGCAACTTTCCCTTCTAACTCTTCGCGAAATGAAGCTTGGATCTAGAAGAAACGGAGGGGTTTGTGTTTGAATCTCAAATACCGTTTTTCTTCGTTTTCGAATCAAAGAGGAAGAGTGGAGTTGCGAAATCCTTGTTCTAACACTCACCCAACCTTGGGTTACTAGTCTTGAAGAAAAGAAAGCAACGAAAATGAAAATGGGAGAAAGAGGGAAAAATGGCCGCGGGTAGCAGAGGAAGAAGATGGAAAATCGGATTTTCCTTCCTTTCTTTGTTTTTCCTTCCTTTCTATTTCCTTCTTTCCTTTATATAACCTTTTCTTTTCCTTTTCCTTCCTTCTAATTTCCTTTCTTTTTCTCTCCAACCAAACATATATATATATATATTAAATATAACTTAACAAATATCCCAAAATATCTAGATATTTGTTAAATTACCATTTCACCCGTAACGCATTAAATTCTACGTAAAGGATTCTCCACACTTAATTTAAATTTATTTATCGACGAGTAATTCTAAACGGCGTCAAAATAACTTTTTCATCATATAAACTCCAAAATATTATTAACTTTGGCTAAAAGCCTCCGAGTCAAAATCCAAAATATATAAAATACATAAAGTGTACTTTAAAATTATGGGTCTTACAGTGAATGTCTTTGGGTTTAACCCTAAGAATGTGATGTGAGCCTTAACTATTGGTTATTTCAGTACCAAGTTGCATAAGGATCTTACATATTGCACGATGATGCAATAATTTGTGTTTGCAAAATTTGTACCACATAACATGAAAATGCCTCGTGTTGCACGGTGATGGTAAACAAATAGCACATATTTTCCATTTACAATAATTTGTGTTTGCAAAATTCTTGGGCAACTGTGTCTTCATATGACGAGATGTATTGATTTTGTGAAAATTTAATATTTTTTTCCTCTAACGTTATACAAACACAACCTAAACTCCCAAACACAAACAAATTATCAACATCATAATTAGGATCATCCATAATACGTAAATTAAAAAATAAGGTCACCATGACTACAACAAGCATATGACCTCCCTGCCTCTGAGAAACCAAGTGATTGTTTGCCTCTAATAATCATATCAAGCATCATATTGTTTGATTGT
The DNA here is from genome assembly GCF_000331145.2 of Cicer arietinum. NCBI lineage: Eukaryota > Viridiplantae > Streptophyta > Magnoliopsida > Fabales > Fabaceae > Cicer > Cicer arietinum. The sequence continues at coordinate 54,356,985 of NC_021165.2, forward strand.
GTATAAAAGTCAATGCTCTGATGAAAAGTCAACATCGTGAAAAAACAATGTTATGAAAAGTCAATGATGTTATGGAAGTAATTGTTTTGAAATACTAAGCTTTCAAAAAGTCAATGCTATAAAAATTCAATGCTATAAAGAAGACAAATTTTTGGTGCATCACTTGTCCAACACTTTGAATGTATTATTTGTCTAAAGGTCTATCTAACATACTCTAAGCATGAAATCTTCTACTCTTTATGTTTCCATATCAATTACAAGGACAATTTTTGGACAAGCTTTATTGCTGAATGAATCTTTGTAGTGTTGGAAAGTGTCAGGAGCATTGCATAGGCCGAAGGGCATCCTCCTATAGGCAAATGTGCCGAAAAGGCAAGTGAACGTGGTCGTTTCTTGGTCCTCTAGTGCAATATGGATCTGATAATAACTAGAAAAACCATCAAGAAAACAATAATCTGACTTACCAACCAATGAATGATAAAGGAAAATGATCATTCCTAGTTGTATGGTTTAGTCTTCATGTAATCGATGCATACCATCCAGTTGTTCTGCACTCACGTGGGGATAAATTCATTACTTTCATTTTTAACCACTGTGTGTCCAGTTTTCTTAGGGACTACCTGCACCGGACTCACCCATTGACTATCAGAGATGGGGTATATAATGTCTGCTTGCTAGAGCTTGGTCACTTCTTTTATTACAACATCCAAAATTAATGGGTTATGTCACCTTTGGGGATGCTTGACTGATTTTACCCGATACACATGGATAGACTAATACTAGGAACATCAGTCAAGGTCCATCCAATTGCCTTCCTGTGTTTTCTCAAAATCTGCAACAACTTTTTTTCCTGTTCATCTTCAAATTTGGTTGAAACAATCACAGGTAACTTGCCATTTCCTTCTAAATTGGCATATTTCAAATTTTCAGGAAGTCGTTTAAGCTCTATAGTCAGTGGTTGTTCAATGGAGGATACAACACCAATAAATATATCAATGTTAGCACAAGGATCAACCTGCAAGACAGCTTCGATCTCAGCACACACATAGCACAACTAAGTATCTCTACAAAACTCACAAGTATAAATATTATCAAAATCAGACAGTGAAGGAAAATCAGTAGCAAACATATTGGGGTAAGTGTCATCAACCAAATCAACAAGCTATTCATTTTGAAAATTAGAATGCTCTTCCATGGGGTTTTTCATAGCATCAAATATGTTAAATTTTATAATTCTATCACTAAATTCCACGGATAGAGTTCCATCATGCACATCAATTTTTGTTCTAGCAGTTTTCAAGAATGGTCTGCTTAAGATGATAGGCGCCCTGTTGAACTTATTGTCTCCCTCCATATCCATAATGTAAAAATCTACATGAAATATCAATTCATTAACTCGAACAAGTACATCCTCCACAAGTCCAGCAGGACGGGCATTGCTCCTGTTCACCAATTGAATGATAACACTTATACTCTATAAAGGTCCAAGAGCAAGAGAGTTAAAAGTAGATGTAGGCACAACATTACCTTTTAACATAGCATTTTCCAATTGAGTATTGCATATGGTACATGGAATGGAAAAAGTTCCTGGATATTTGCATTTCTGAGGAATGGGCTGAATGAGGGCTGAAATATTTCACCCCATGTTTACTCTTTCATTACCTTTTAACCTTCTCTTGTGTGTGCACAAATCCTTTAGAAATTTTGCATATCTTGGAATCTATTTAATTGCTTCTAGGAGGGGAATGTTCACTTCCACCTTCCTAAATGTATCCAGGATCTCCTTGTCCTTATATGCCTCGTACATTTTCTTAGTCTTCACTAATCTTTGAGGAAAAGGAAATGGTATATTTTACTCAACATCAACAGTTTTAGGTATCAAAGTGTCCTCAACAACCTTGTTATTTTTTACTGCAGTTACATGTACCTTTGGTATTTCAACAGCTTTCCCATACCTTAATGTAGTTGCACTCACATTGGGAGCATTTGGATTCACTACTGACTGTGCAGGCAATTGGTTTGACCCTTAAGTCTGAAATTGATTAATTGAAGTGGCTAGCTGACAAATCTTTTTTTTCCAAATGTTGAATGGTGGAATATGTTCTTTGTTGAAATTGGAGATTCTAGATAGCCATCTGCTTAACGAGGTCCTCTAATGAAGGTGCATTGTTTTGCTGATGAGGAATATCATGTTGCTGCTTCTTAGGTTGTTGTTGTGCAGATGAATTCCCCCATCTCAGGTTTAGATGGTTTCTCCAACCAGGATTGTACATGTTAGAGGACAAATCATAGTTGACTTGAGGATTGTATATATTTGCAACATATGCTTGAGGAGCATCAACAATTGGATCTTCTTGCAATGTAGGACATGAATCTGTAGGATGCTCTAGAGAAGTGCACATACCACAGACCAATGCTTGTGTTTTACCTATTGCCATTTTTTTTACAAAAGATGTAAGCTCATCAAGTCTGCCTTCTAAATTCTTGTGGGAAGAAGCTTGAATTTCATTCACACCCCTTGTCAACACTACTGAATTGCTTCTAGTTGTAAACTGCTGAGAATTAATGGACATGTTCTCAATCAAAGCTTTTGTCGCTATTGGGGTCTTATCGACAAGTGCTCCCCCACTATTAGCATCCAAAATGCTTCTATCCATAGGTAGCAAGCCTTCATAAAAATACTAGATGAGCAATTGTTTAGAAACCTGGTGATGAGGACAGCTAGAAACTAATTTCTTGAATCTCTCCCAATACTCATGTAATGATTCCTTGTCATTTTGTCTGTTGCAGCATATGTCTTTTCAGATTGAAGCAGCTCTTGAGGTAGGGAATAGTTTTTCTAGAAACAATATCTTGAGATCATTTCAACTTGTAACAGAACCTGATTGAAGGTAGTATAACGAGACACTGGCAGCATCTTGGAGTGAAAATGGGATTCCTTCAAGTGTTTGTGGGGATCCTCACCTGCAAGACCGTTAAACTTTGGAAGCAAGTGTATTAAATCTGATTTAAGTTCAAATGGTACATCAACTTTAGGATATGTGATACACAATGCATTATAATTGACATCAAGTGCAACATGTTGTCTTAAGGTTCTATTATTCGCATCAGCCATATTTTGCAGCAAGTTGTCACTTTCACTATCTGACCTTGACTCGTTAACACTAGCAGCTCTATTAAGTCTACGACGTAAATAAAATGTCATATCTATTTCAGGTTCAAGAGAATGCAGATTTACAGAACTAGCCCTAGTCATGCATCATCATAACAATGCAATTCAAAATCACAATTCTGAAAATTCCAACAATGTCCCTATTGCTAAAATTGAAGTGAAATATCAAAAACCCTATCAAATAAAATCCAAAAAATATAAAAATACCACCAAATATTTCTAAAAATCAAATAAAGGCAACCCAATTTTAGTTTTTAGAATTTTTGGAGAATATGAAAAATTCAAAAAATTGAATAAAAGGGTCTAAACGTAGGAATTTGAGATTTTGAGTGTCGTGTGCCATTATAAGTTTCTTATATGGGAGTCCTATTCCTTGATTTTTTTTTCTATCTAAATTTTGGGGCAATCTGAGACAGTCGCCTACAAAGTGGGTTTTTTTTACTAGCAATGTGCTTATGAGATCGCAAACAAGCCTATCCAACCTGTAGAGCAACAAAACACGAAGAACAAAATTGCCAATATATAGTACTCGATATTGCCAAGAAACAAAATTGCAAATATTGCCAATATATAGTACTCGATATTGCCAAGAAACAAAATTGCCAATATTGAAAAGAAACAAAATTGCCAATATAGTACTCGATATTGGGCTTTAGGGTTTAAAAACAAGTGACTCGCTAGTTAAAATTATTACAAAAGTCCAGATTATGAATTCTATAATTTAGGCATACTAGATTTCGTCATTCGGCTTTTATTCCAACACAAAAGTTATAGCTCTGATTTTTAACTTTCGAATGCTACTCATATGCGCCAATCTGACATCTAGAGCTCAAGTTATAACTTACAGAGCGAGCAAGGGTCAAAATGCAAATAATAAAATTATAATTCAAACTCGACCCGAAGTTTAGAACAAACTAAAAATGTTATTCTAAGCTATAAAGAGCTTTTAAAATACCAAACTAAAAAGTTAAAAACATGTGCCCAAATGTTATGATCAGTATGCCAAGAACATATATTTGTTTTGAGTTGTTATGTCTCTAGTTCTCTAATAGAAAGTTAGACATCATAATTTATCATGTCCTGTTAAATGTAATGTTCTTTTAAAATTGAGTAATATGTTTAAATAATTTTGTTTTTAAAAAAGCTTATATAATATTTGGTTATGTATATAAACATAAAACTAATATTTTAATATATTATATACTTATTAAATATGTTATATTAAATATATTATACATCACTTTAACTTTATACAATTGCTAATATTAAGCATAATAATAAATATTTATTATATAAATAGAATAACGTGTAAAGTATTTAAACATTATTTTAAATTTTATTTTAAATATATTATCATAAATGAATATAAGTCTATTTTAAAATAGTCTTGTGAAATGTTGCTTTATTTTTACTAATATAATATTATGTCTATTTGTAGTTATTATTGATGCAAAAATTATGGAAATAAATAAATTATCTCTCTTTTTTTTATTTTGACTGAAAATAAACACTTTGAAAGTCAAATGACTGACTAATTTGCTTAGTTTATAGTATGATTTTATAATGAATATTGACATAAGCTCCTATAAATTAACTCCCTTGAGATAGTTTCATAGTATCAATATATCTTCTCTATCTCTTCAAGTTACTTTATCTTGCATAGAGACATGGCTAGAGTTTTGGTATTAATCCTACTTCAAGTGAGCTTCTTCGCAGTGTTTGCTAAAGAGTTTGATAATCTTAAACACAAACACCATCATCACCGTCACCATCATCATCACCAACTTTCCCCATCCCCAGCCCCAGCCCCAACCCATGGCCATGTCCATGCTCCTTCTTTAGCCCCTACTCGTCCACCCTTTCCCTTTGATACTACAATTATCTCATTGTCCACTAGTTATGAGGAGGGTTTGGATCATAAGCACAACAAACACCACAAACGCCACAAACATCGTCACCATCACTCTTCATCCCCAGCCCCATCCCCAGCCCCAACCCATGGCCATGTCCATGCTCCTTCTTTAGCCCCTACTCGTCCACCCTTTCCCTTTGATACTACAACTATCTCATTGTCCAGTAGTTATGAGGAGGATTTGGATCATAAGCACAACAAACACCACAAACGCCACAAACATCGTCACCATCACTCTTCATCCCCAGCCCCATCCCCTGCCTAGGTTTACACTTTCGCTCTCACTATGTATTCCTTGCATATATATGTAATAAAGGATTGTTGCCAGAGTTAAAATTACTAAAATTATTTTTATCGATGTAACAATATACATACAAAATTTAAATAAAAGTATGTTTACGGATTTAACAATATTTCTGCCTCTAATTCTTCTAGTGTGTTTGGTATTTCAAATCAATTAAATTTTAGTTTATATTATCAAAGTAGTTCATAAAATTGATCACTTTTATTTGCTTTATTAAATTACTTTGTAGCCACCCACCTTTCGAAATAATTCCTTTGTACCCTCCATTTGTTATGGAAAAATTAGTTTGCGAAAGCTTCAAATGATAGCTAAGACATCCCAACTAGGCTGCTACGTGAAAATTATCACCTATCATCTGCTACAATATAAAAAAATTCTTTCTTACCCTTCATTGAATGAAGCAAAAATATTTCATTTTAATAAAAAAGTTTATCTATGAAAAATTAATCAAATAAAATTTTAACTAACAGAAAATATTATAAAGATAATAAATAAATTTGTTGAGTAAAATATATGATTTGTAGCCGAAACAAGATCAAATATATGATTTGTAGCTGAAACATGATCTACTATGTTTTCGATAAATCCTTCAAGTTTTGGGAAAAATCCACAAACATTTTTTTCTCTATAATCTCTCTATAATCTGAGTATGGCAACTTTTTTGTCAAATACGAGCATATTGCGATAAGCTTTTGATGTTTTTATTAATTTATGGAGGAAACATAATTTATATGATTTTTTTTAAACTATAGATTTCAATATTGATTTTAGGCCACCAATTGTATTATAAATTTTAGAAATATTTCAATAATTAGTGATATCCGATTAAGTTTTAGTTAAGTTTTAGTCATTTATAATTTTAAAGTCCATTATAAAACTTATATTGTGACTATACTTGTAGATTTTCATATAGATCATAACAATTTTCTATAAACATTTTTTTCGCTATAAACTAAGTATGACCACTTTTGTGTCAAGCGGGATCATATTGCAATAAGCTTTTGATGTTTTAATTGATTTATGGACCAAAAATAATTTGTATGTTTTTTTTTTCAAGATATAGATTTGAATATTCTTTTTACGCAACCAAATGTATTATGAATTGTATAAATATTTCAATACTGAATGATATCTGAGTAAATTTTATTTATTAATAATTTTAAAGTCCATTACAAAACTTATATGTGATTATAATTTTTGACAAGATGTATTGGTTTTGTTAAAATTTAATATTTTTTCCTCTAATGTTATACAAACACAACCTAAATTTCCAAACACAAATAAATCATCAACATCATAATTAGGATCATCAATAATACAAACAAATCATCATCATAATTAGGATCATCAATAATACGTATAAATAAGGTCACATTACGTATAAATAAGGTCACATTACATGTAATGGGATCGTATTGCAATAAGCTTTTGATGTTTTAATTGATTTATGGACCAAAAATAATTTGTATGTTTTTTTGTTTTTGTTTCAGGATATAGATTTGAATATTCTTATTAGACAACCAATTGTATTATGAATTTTATAAATATTTCAATATTGTTTGATATCTGACTATGTTTTAGTTATTAATAATTTTAAAGTCCATTACAAAATTTATATCGTGATTATACTTTTTGAATTTCATATAGATCCTAACAATTGTAATTTCATTGATTATGAAGATAGTACCAAAGGGAATCTCCTATGAAAAGGTTGTGTTGTTATGATTGGATATATTAAATTACAGTTATCATTTTCTTTAAAGCTCTCTTCTCGAAATTCAAACAAGATAGAAAATTAGAGCATGTTTGGATTTGGTTCTTAAAGAGTTATTAAGGGAAACCTAGCCGACAACGTATCGTAATCTAGGCTTGGGTGTTTAGTGAGTATAATGGATAACTTGAATCTTTATGAAGTTTCCCATTTTCCTTTTTATAGAGCGATCACAGTAATGACTATTGTGTTTCCTCTCTTTCAAAAACATGGTTCCCAAGCTTAGATAACTTGATATCCTCTTTAAGTGGGGAATAAAGTTATTCTTGTAATACCTTGTTTCGTATGAATGCAATAAGATGAACGAGATTGTCTCATTTCACAGCTATCTAGGGCAAGCCAAAGTTAATTTCCTATTAAGAGTAATCAATGAATTAATTATGTCATTAGAGTCGTTAGCAATAAATATCTTTATAAAAATTTATAGGTTGCTGTTGTGTTCATTTTGAGATATTATGATATGTAAAATATGTCAAACTAAATTGCTATTATAGATTGTAGTGACTGAAATGACTGTACTATGTTTTTTTATAAGAGACATGATAAATTGTGTGATGATTTGTGTTGATTATTATGAATATGATTTTGTTGATGTGATAAGAATTGTTATATACATACAAAATGAACTATACTTTGATCTTATATATTACACGATTTTGATGCACTATATGAATTATGAAAATATGTTATACTTAACCCATTCCGATGATGGTCCCCTTTACTATGTTTTTTTATAAGAGACATGATAAATTGTGTGATGATTTGTGTTGATTATTATGAATATGATTTTGTTGATGTGATAAGAATTGTTATATACATACAAAATGAACTATACTTTGATCTTATATATTACACGATTTTGATGCACTATATGAATTATGAAAATATGTTATACTTAACCCATTCCGATGATGGTCCCCTTTGTATAAGGAACTCCTTAGAACGCTACAGGAGAAAGGTAATTGTGAGGGTGTTGTATCTTGTGTTGCATACATTGTTATGTTCGTAAGATTGTTTAGAAAATCATTCTTGTGAGTTAGTTGGAATCGGGAGTCTAGAAAGACCCTAAGGGACCTGACTTGATGAACAAGCCACCACTAACGAGAGTAATTCTATAAAAGTCACTAACAGGAATGAAATTATTTTTGAAAGGTGCTAAAGTTCTCCAAGAAAAATTTAGAGGAAATCTTGCATCACTTCAAGGCATTGCATGGCGATGTGTTAGAACTTGTAGGAAAATTTGCTAATCGAATTTGACATCATCAACAACTATAAATAAGTGTGTCTCCCCATCATTAATCGACCAAACTCCGACTAGAGATACCTCTCACTCATTCTCACATTAAGAGATCATTTGGAAGAGTGTTATCCAAAAATAATTCTATTTCACTTATGATTTACATTTCATGTTGAGGATGGAAACATCCAAACTCTGATCAATTGTTGCTCTTGTGCTAATGTCAAAAATAAAGGTTTCATCAACTCATCCAAAATATTGTTGAGTGTATGGCCAATGGTAAGAACAATTTAATTTACTCTCAAATTACTTTCAAGATCTTAGTTTGTTAGTATGTTATTGGCTGAGGCTAAAAAGTGGCGTCAAGATATGTTGATTGTGATGGTTGTCTTATTGCAGATACTCTTGGTCAATAACAAGGGCGTGAATATATTATCAATTGTTGTTATAGGGTTGTTGATTTGTTATTGATCTTTGGTTTATTACCTTAATATGGGTGCAATTTTCCATGATTTGTCTTATTAAATGATTTGTTTTAGGTTTTACTGCACGTGAGGAATACCTAAATTCGATATTGGTATATCTAGATATGCTATGTGGAAGAAAGAAAAGTCAAAATGAGAAATCCTAAAAATTAATAATATTTGGAAATTAAGGCCAAATTAAACCGATATTTGTAATCTAAGACCTATCAAATAAATAAAATGGTGGTTAACAAACTAAATATTAGGATCAATTAGTATATGTTGGAAATGATGGAAGATAAATGGCATTGATGATGGCTTTTAATGTTGTGAATTGAAAAATGAGAAGTCCCACATAGGAGGGAACACACTCATTTATAACTTTTATAAGGTGTTAGTTTCACAATTGGGTTGGGCCCCAAGGGGCACCGCAAATTTGTGAAGGAGGGAGAACGCAAGCAAATGGACCACCACAGGCGCACCGCCGCCCCCCGCCCGGCTTGGCTTGGTTTGGTTTGGTTTGGTTTGGTTTGTGGTGTATTAAAGTTTTTAAACACATGAAAATTAATTAATTAATTGCTTGCGTTATGTCACAGGTATGCCACTGATATATGTGAGCTTGACGGAACGCTAACCAGAAATGGAAAATGTTATTTCATCATTTTTATTGACGATTGTTCTAATTTTACTTACGTATATCTCATGAAAAACAAAAGTGAAGCGCTTGACATGTTTAAAATATTTGTGACTGAAATAGAAAATCAATTTAACAAAAAGATTAAGAGGTTTCGTAGTGATAGAGGAACAGAGTATGATTCCGAATTATTTATTGAGTTCTATAAAACCCAAGGAATTGTACATGAAACAACTGCATGAAATGAATGGTAAAGCTGAAAGAAAGAATAGAACTCTTACTGAATTAGTTGTTGCTATAATGCTTAATTTTGGTGTTGCATCTCATTGGTGGGGGGAAATTATTTTGATTGTTTGCTATGTTTTGAATAGAGTTCCTAATTCTAAAAGCAAAACATCTCCTTATGAGATAATGAAGAATAGACATCCCAACTTGTCTTATCTTCGAACCTGGGGTTGTCTGGCTTATGTCAGAATCCCCGATCCCAATCGAATCAAACTCGCTAGTAGAGCCTATGAATGTGCATTCATTGGGTATGCAGTAAACAGCAAAGCGTATAGGTTTTATGACCTAAACGCGAAATTGATCATAGAATCAAATGATGCTGACTTCTATGAAGATAAATTCCCTTTCAAATCAAGAAATAGTGGGGGCAGCGGACCAAGTCAAGTTCCTGTGACAACGAGCACTGAAAGCAACAAACAAGACGAAACGGAAACTCGAAGGAGTAAAAGAGTAAGAGTTGCTAAAGATTATGGACCAGAATACATGGCCTACAACATAGAAGAGGATCCTGCGAACATTAAAGAAGCTCTGTCATCCTTAGATGCAGATCTGTGGCAAGAAGCTATAAACGATGAAATGGATTCTCTAGAATCTAACAAGACCTGGCATGTGGTAGACTTGCCTCCTGGTTGCAAACCAATAGGTTGTAAATGGATCTTCAAAAAGAAACTGAAACCCGATGGATCTGTTGATAAATACAAGGCTCGCCTTGTAGCCAAAGGTTTTAGACAAAGAGAGAATATAGATTTCTTCGACACTTTCTCACCAGTCACTAGACTAACATCCATTAGGGTGCTTATATCACTTGCGGCTATTCATAACCTGGTGATACACCAGATGGATGTTAAAACAACCTTTTTAAACGGTGAACTGGAAGAAGAAATCTACATGGAGCAACCTGAAGGATTTGTAATTCATGGACAAGAAGACAAGGTCTGCAAGTTAGATAAATCTCTGTATGGTCTTAAACAAGCTCCTAAGCAATGGCATGAAAAATTTGATAACTTGATTATTTCGAATGAGTTTAAAGTAAATGAAAGTGACAAATGTATTTACTACAAATATGAAAATGACATTTGCACTATCTTATGTCTCTATGTAGACGACTTACTCATATTTGGCTCAAACATTCATGCTGTGAATAATGTGAAATCACTGTTGAGCAACAACTTTGATATGAAAGACCTCGGAGAAGCAAGTGTAATCCTCAAAATCAAGATTACTAGGTCAGAAAAGGGAATTTCTTTGGATCAATCTCACTATATTGAAAAGATCCTAAAGAAATATAATTACTTTGACTGTAAACCTGCTTGCACACCATATGATCCAAGTGTGAAACTTTTCAAGAACTCTGGTGAAGGTGTTAGACAAACTGAATATGCGAGCATCATTGCAGCCTCAGGTATGCCACTGATTGCACTAGACCCGACATTGCCTATGTTGTGGGATTGTTGTGCAGGTTTACTAGTAGACCTAGTATGGAGCATTG
>NC_021165.2:54368270-54369299 GCF_000331145.2 Cicer arietinum
GCACTAGCTAATGCTAGTGAAGAAGCAAGTTGGTTGAGATGCTTGCTAGCAGAAATCCCTTTGTGGGATAACCCGTTACCAGCTGTGTTGATCCACTGCGATAGTACCGCGGCTATTGCAAAAATTGAGAACCGTTATTATAACGGTAAGAGACGACAAATACGTCGTAAGCACAGCACTGTTAGAGAATTACTTTCGAAAGGAGCTGTTATTGTGGATCATGTACGCACTGATGAAAATTTAGCTGATCCTTTGACGAAAGGATTAGCTAGAGAGAAAGTCCAAAATACATCCAAAAGGATGGGACTAATGCCTATAGATAAATGAGTCACTTATGATGGTAACCCGACCTAAAAGACTGGAGATCCCAAGAATTAGGTTCAATGGGTAATAACAAGTCATAGTGATATGAGATGAACATGCTATGTTTTATATGAGAAGCATGATTCCTGAAGCGATAAAAGGATGAGATAATAGAAACTCTTAATGAGATCTATACTCTATGTGGAGTGGGGTACTTAGCTACAGGAGTACTCTTGATAGACTCACCTACGTGAATGTGGAAGTGGGGGCCGCTTCCTATGGAATTTCGAGGCAGAATTCCTAGAGCGTTCACTAGACTGGGATACACGTGCATGGCCCTAAATGCACGGGCTTTTTAGAATACACCTAATGAAAAGGTTGTGTGTGGGTTTGATGTCAGAGATAGAGTTCAAAACTACGAGTTACTCTTGTTGAATCTGAATCCTACTCGCTATGCAAAAGTTCAAGTCGAAAGACACCTTTATTTATGCACAATCTTATAGAAGCGTTTGACGCTATTCAAGAATCTATTTTTAAATTCAAGTGGGGGATTATTGGAAATGATGGAAGATAAATGGCATTGATGATGGCTTTTAATGTTGTGAATTGAAAAATGAGAAGTCCCACAAAGGAGGGAACACACTCATTTATAACCTTTATAAGGTGTTAGTTTCACAATTGGGTTGGGCCCCAAGGGGCACCGCAATTTTGTGAAGGAGGGAGAAC
>NC_021165.2:54369364-54377617 GCF_000331145.2 Cicer arietinum
GTCCGGCCGGCTCGGCCTGGTTTGGTTTGGTTTGGTTTGGTTTGTATTAAAGTTTTTAAACACATGAAAATTAATTATTTATTTTAATTAACTAATTGTTTGCGTCACAAGTTACGAAACTACCTTCCACAAAGTCAAAGTCAATGTTCTATTTCATTCAAACCCTAAACAGAGGGTGTAATTCTAACCCTAATTTTCTTCTTCTTCTTCTTATTTTCTTGAGTAGCCTTCGTGCTATATTAGAGTGTCAGTCATTCGACTGCCATACAGAGGGTGTAATTCTAGAACGGTTTTCTACAGTGCAGTAGAACTCCGATACAGTGAATCTGAGCTGTTTTATCCTAGGGACTTCGTGGTTGATAGTCTGCCTTGCACAATTTTGGGCAGTGCCTCGAAACGTCTTAAAGAGAGCGACCTAGTCCGCGACTCAACTCAGGAATATTTTCGGTGGAATAAATTGTTTTCAAACCTTTCCAATTTTCAAAAAAACAGTATATGATAACTAATTTTATCACAAATCCAAAGACAAACAAAAGTATGAATAATGATATGGCAATGAAATGCTCACTAGATACATTACTTCAATGTCATGTGATACCAAAACTATTCAACAGTACTTGGTGACGAGACGATATTATCTCACAATGCAAGTGGATGAACAATCACATTTACGACCACATCCTAATATATAGACACACCGACTCATCACGAGACTCATCTAAGTGGTTGAAATGATTAAACGAGGGTTTCTCGGCGACTGTTAGAGTAAGGTTATAATTTTATTATAGTTTCCATGACTTCACTAGAGATGTTTAGTTACCAATAAATTATTTTCATTTGATGACTCTTAGGAGTAACATTGAATTGAATGAAAGTTAAGTTGTGCTTAACCATTCATCACATAGGATGATAGTAACTACTTGTGTAAAGCTAATAAAACATATCATCAACAAACACAGTAACTATGTTCCATGATGAAAAAGCTAATCACGGTTAAGAAGAAAGTTGTGTTGATTAAATCTCTATGAAGCTCTTGTCTAGATACATTTATTTTCATTACTATGTGAAAATTATCTGTCTTAATTTTATGAAAATATTTATGTTCCAAGAAACATCACAAAAAAAATTTTGAAACGCAAAATTCAAATTCTTTAAAATACATTTGTGTTATGTAAATTTGGTGGGATAGTAATAAAATTTGATTTTTTTTAAATGAAAAGGGTAAAATAGATATTTTAAGTAAAATGCGGAGGTATGGGGGTAAAATTTTCTCAATTTGGTAAGGAGAGGTTTTGTGCTTTTAGCAACAATGACGCAATAACTTGGATTGCCCGTTTCCCCATAATTTAAGCAAAATTTGATTAACCTTGTGAAACACAAAATTATAATGATTTATCTTAGATTTTAATGCACGTGAGGATTATTAACCTTTGCACATGAGTATTATTAGCCTTGTGATACACAAAGTTATAATGATTTGTCTTAGATTTTAATGCACATGAGGATTATTAAACTTGTGAAATACAAAATTATAGGATTTGAATGACGTGAGGAATATTAACCTTGTGATACAGAAAATTATAATAATTTGTCTTAGATTTTAATGCACGTGAGGAATACCTAAATTCAATATAGTATATCTAGATATGCTATGCGGAAGAGAGAAAAGTCAAAGTGAGAAATCCTAAAAATTAATAATATTTGGAAATTAAGGCCAAACTAAACCCATATTTGTAATCTAAGACCTATTAAACAAATACAATGGTGGTTAGCAAACTAAGTATGAGGATTAATTAGTATATCATAACTAATTTTATCACAAATCCAAAGAAAAACAAAAGTATGAACAATGACATGGCAATGGAATGCTCACTAGATACATTAGTTAAATGTCATGTGATACCAAAACTATTCAATAGTACTTGGTGACGAGACGATATTATCTCACAATGCAAGGGGATGAACAATCACATTTGCGACCACATCCTAATATATAGACACACCCGACTCATCACGAGACTCATCTAAGCGATCGAATTGATTAAATGAGGGTTTCACATTTGCTCTCGACATTGAGGAATTATGCCAAGTCACCTAAAAAATCTTCCTAGAATACCCACAAAGTTTGATCTCCCCTGCATGCTCAATCATGACTTCCATTATCAGGCTCATTTAGTTTTATTTCCCAACATTAATTTTAAGATTCTCACATCGTTAAGTAATGTATAAAACGCAACATACAATGGCGGCACAATTATCTTTCTCCTGTCTCAATTTTAAGTGTTGGAACCAAGTTGGTTTTATACTTAGAGTTTTGATGTTAACAAAAATATTTTATGTGAACAATATGTTTGACTTCATAGAGTATGAAAGAATATTCATGTTTTTTTAATACAAGAACCGGTCCAACCCTATGTTTCCGCTAGATCAAAGTAAGCAATAAGAAGGAAGTTTCATATGAAGAATTTGTGAAAACAATCTTAACAAAATATGAACAATATCTATCTAAAGAATTTACAAACTCAACGTGAACAAAATACGAACATAATCAATCTGAAGAATTTACAAACTCAATCTGAACAAAATATGAACCGTATCAATCTGAAGATTTTACAAACTCATTCTCAACAAATACGAATATAATCAATATGAGGAATTTATAAATTCAATCTAAACAAAATATGAACATAGTCAATCTAGAAGAACTGCTCAGATTGGATTATGGAATAAAGAATTGGTTAAAGAACATATTATCAAAAAGCATTTTGTTTAGAATTATTTTTGAATAAGATCATTGTTGACCAAACTATGAGTGAAGATGCAATTCAAAATTAAACATAGACTAAATTGAAGTCCTAAATTTATTTATAAATAGATACTCAAAGTTAAAGAGAAGATCATCAAAAAATTATAAAAGAGTAGAATAACTCAACCTCAAAATTTCAAATTCATCTTAAAGTTTAAAGAGAGAAACACTTGATCGAATGAGAAACATTTTATATGTTTTTTTCTTAGAGTGTGATAGTCATTCTTATAGTCCACTTGTTAGAAGCAACTACTGAAATTCCAAACCTTTGTATTCAAATCCGATAGTACTTGTGTTAGTGTGCCTTCAATAATCTGGAGATTGTTATTGAAATGGGTTTGATATAACATATTTTCACATTTCATGTAGTACATCAGACACATGTGATATATTAGGTCAAAGTATAGTTCATTTTGCATGTGTAAAACAATTGGTATCACATCAAAAAAAGGACATTCATAATAATCAACACAAGTTATCATACAATTTATCACATAAAAGTCACGTATTTTATAAAAAGCATAGTAGAGTCATACAAACACCTACTACCGTATCTAAACTTATTTTTTACTAATACTCTAGTGATATAATTAATTCATTTATTATTCTAAACAGGGCATCAACCTTGGTCAGCCCCGAACGGTTGGAAAATAACATTTTCTCATTCCTCTTATCTAATTCATATGAAACAATGTGTTACAAGGATAACCATTCTACTCCTCTTAAAGAGAAGATCAAGTTGTATTAGCTTCGAAACCACATTTTCAAAAAAGAGGGAACACAACGGTTCTAATGTTGCTCTATAAAATGCCATATGTAGCCTCATAAAACTCAAATTATCCATTCTACTCACTAAACATTCAAGCCTAGATTATTGTACATTTTCGACTAGGTTTACCTGAATAACTCTTTAATAACCGAATCCAAACATGTTATATTTATCTACGTTGTTCAAATTTCAAGAAAAGAGCTTTAAACAAACCACTTCAATAAAAGATGGGTGATAGGTGCATGTGTAGTATAGATGAGTGATCATTTTTTTTTGTTAGATTAGCAAGGTTAAAGTGCATAAAATTATAACCTTAGCATCTAGAGAAAGTGGTTGGTTCTCGGTCTGTACAATTATTGTGAACTACCAGAATCATCTGCGGTCCTTCTATAAAAATATAAAAATAATATCATATATAATCTTAGTTTTATAAATCCAATCATAACAACACAACAATTTTGTTGGAGGTTGTCTTTCATACTATCATACTATGTTCACAGTCATTCTAATTACAATTGTAATGATCTATATCAAATTCAACAATTATAATCACAATATAAATTATGTTATGGATTTTAAAATTATTAATATATAACTAAAACTTAGTCAAATAACACTTATTATTTAAATATTTATGAAATTCATAATCCAATTGGTCGTCTAAAATCAATTTTCAAAACTTTATCTTGCTAAACCGAATCAATTTGACGCACTAGCGTCTACTTGACCGACGCTAACTAGTGCCGAAGTCGGGGGTCGACGCTAAGTATGGCAGTTAAAATGGATTTTTGTAGTAGTGATATGAATATCATGTTTAAACTATGTATTATATATTTGATTATTTAATAAAAGAAATATTTATAACATAAAATAGTTGAAATAACTAATAAATATTACTAAAGAGTTTGATAATCTTAAACACCAACATCATCACCATCAATCATCAGCCACAACCCCAACCCATGCCCATGCCCACCTTTCTTCTTTAACCCCTACCCATCCTCGCTTAAATGAAGCAAAAATTATTCATTTTAATACATTTTTTATGTATGAAAAATTAATTGAATAACTTTTTTAATTAACTATAAATGCTAAAATGATAATAAATAAATTAATTAGGTTATTAAAAATTAGAATCTTCCTAATTTTTTGTAAATTTTTTATTAACCTAATCTTTCGAAATTATGAATTAATATTTTTCAAATTAATATATAAGTTATGCAAGCATTAACTAAGAATATACCACTTTGTTTATGGATTAAATAAAAAAATTGTTTTACGAAGAAGCTTACTTGAAGTAGAGGAATAATACCAAGACTCTTGTCATGTCTCTATGCAAGATACAGAAACTTGAAGTGATAGAGAAAATAAATTGATACTATATAAGTCTTCTTCAGGAGTTAATTTATCGGAGCTTATGTCAATTTTAGTTATACTATAAAATACACAGACAAGTCAATCAAATGACTTTCAAAGTGGTAATTTTTAGTAAAAAAAAATAGGTAGTTTTTTTTTTATTTTCTTTAATTGTGTGTCAATAATAACTATTAATAGACATGATATTATGATAATAAAAATAAATTGATATTTTAGGAAACTGTTCTAAAATAGACAATTAAATATTGACATATATAGTACTATTTTCGTTTATATTTATAAGTAAAAATGAGGAAATAAAAATTGATGTATTTATTTCAAATTGGACTAAATACATAAAATTTTGTTAGTTCTGTTTTACTTATAAATAACAACAAATGGACTGTTATGTTTATTTATTTAAGATATAATTTAAAATATTATTTGAATACTTTACACAAATTGTGGGAGATGAGGAGCTTATGGTTAGCTTTTAACTGAGAAGAAGAAAATATTTGAGAGAAGGGTAGTTGTGAAACCCTAAACCCCAAAAAAAATTTCCTTATTTTCTAAACAATGAAATTATTTCGAAACAATTAAATAAATATAAACTTTCAAACATTTTTTTTTCTTAAGGTAAAAAGTATCACATAATCACGAACACGTCGAATAGATTCAAAGGTTCCATCAAATTTAACAACTTGAAATCACAATATCGGACAACAAAATCTTTTTAGAAGTACACATACGTATGTGTTAAATTAAGTGCAAATGTGGTTCCAACCCGATGTCACTCTCAGAGCGGGAATTTCCAAAATAAAAATACTCAAAATAACATCAACACAATGCATAATAATAAAGGTCTCCAAGACATGATGACTTCGGCGTCTCCTGATGGTACTAGTCATCACCTGCAACTTACAACTCGTCTGCGTCCATCGCAAACGCCAAACACAAACAACGAGGGGGTGAGTATCGAAATTATATAACAGTATAAAATACACGAGGAGAACCCGCAAGCAATCAAATTATCACAACCTAAAAAACAGTCAAGTGTATAATATCAACGGTTTATCAAATTCATTCACAATAAGATAATCACAAGGATGAAATGCTATGCATGTCCTATACTCTATACTTCATCATTTGGTACCATTCTACTCTGAAGTACTTGGTTAGGAGGCCTGATACTATGCCACTACAAGAGTGGACGTACAATTTATGAATGGCCAAGTCCTCATAGATCCCCTCAACTCAACCCGAGACACATATACGCGACAGTCGGGGTACTCTTGTGTTGCACGGTAGTTCCCGGCCTTAGGGAATAACCCACTAATCCACTTAGGAATTCCCCACTAGGTGTACCCCCAAGGTCTATCAGTCTTACCTTACAGTTCGACTGTAGCCCTCCACGATCAGGCTCATTCAGTTGTACTTCCCCGAATCACTAGGTTTGTCAGACCCTCCCTATATGATGACAAAACAATCCTAACTCCAAATCTACAACACATATCTCAGACTTACTCGATCATCACTACTCACTAAGTTTCAGTTTGACTTCACGATATTCGTCATCATATATCTTTATCAGTCAATCACAATAAAATCACAATATTTGGTTTACACTACTCACAATACACAATCCAATTTCATCAATCACATAATAAGGAATTCAATCGGTGATACATTCTAGTAATATCATAAATTCAATCAAGTAACAAAACATTCAAGTTCAAATCATTCATACATTAACAATCAACATAAGATTTCATAAAATCAGGCAACAGGCAATCTTAATATAAACAAATTCACGACAATTCTACAAGTTGCTAAATTATATTTTAGTCCTCACTATTACCATCCACATCTTATTAATTAATTATTATTACTCAATAGGGCTCAACTGTACGTAGTAAGCCCCGAATGAACATTTGGGAATTTCAGCATTCCCGTTCATCTCACGTTATTTTATACTCATAAGATCGAACCTCAAACAACGAGGGGGTGAGTATCGAAATTATATAACAGTATAAAATACACGAGGAGAACCCGCAAGCAATCAAATTATCACAACCTAAAAAACAGTCAAGTGTATAATATCAACGGTTTATCAAATTCATTCACAATAAGATAATCACAAGGATGAAATGCTATGCATGTCCTATACTCTATACTTCATCATTTGGTACCATTCTACTCTGAAGTACTTGGTTAGGAGGCATGATACTATGCCACTACAAGAGTGGACGTACAATTTATGAATTGCCAAGTCCTCATAGATCCCCTCAACTCAACCCGAGACACATATACGCGACAGTCGGGGTACTCTTGTGTTGCACGGTAGTTCCCGGCCTTAGGGAATAACCCACTAATCCACTTAGGAATTCCCCACTAGGTGTACCCCCAAGGTCTATCAGTCTTACCTTACAGTTCGACTGTAGCCCTCCACGATCAGGCTCATTCAGTTGTACTTCCCCGAATCACTAGGTTTGTCAGACCCTCCCTAATAGTTTTAACTCCAAAATCACAACTCAACAAATTTCAGTTTGACCTCACAACATTCATCATTATGTATATATATCAGTCAATCACAATTAAATCCAATATTCTGGTTTGCACTACTCACAATATCAATCACAAATTAAAAGGTCAAACAGTGGAATATTCAAGTGATATCACAATTTCATTCAAGTAGCAATAATACTCCAGTACATATCATTCACATAGTAACAATCAACATAATATTCATAAAATTAGACGACATACAATCTTGATATGAATAATTTCACGGCAATTCTATAGGTTGCTGAATCATATTTTAATCCTCAATATTACCATTCATATTTTATTAATTAATTATTATTACTCAATAGGGCTCAACCATACGTAGTAAGCCCCGAATGAACATCTGGAAATTTCAATATTCCCGTTTATCTCACGTTATTTTATACTCATAAAATCGAACCTCATCTCACCCCTTACCTTAGCTGAAGATTTTTCCTAACGAAGCCGATCCGCTGATTTAATCTGTCACGTCTTTGCCAACCACCGTCTCTAACAATCCCCGAGCGAGAATAAATCAACGCAACAACCAATTACAAATTAGTAACTTGCTCCAATAGGTAATTAATTAATTTATTAATACTACATTGATACTTTATCTAATAACACATTAATGCATAGTAATATAATTCAAAAATATATTTAATACCGTTAACCACACATATAACTATAATCAAATTTTATTTAACAAACTATGATAAAAAGAACTTAATATTATGTCTATATAATATATATATATATATATATATATATAGTTTTG
>NC_021165.2:54378286-54380645 GCF_000331145.2 Cicer arietinum
ATAATAATAATAATAATAATAATAATTATTATTATTATTCCATTCTATTAGAGCTAACTCCTGGTATTATTATATTTATATCAATATACATATCTATTTATTTTATTTTATTTTATTTATTTTTTTGTAAGTTAAATATGGTTAATATTAATAATTTAAATCAATTACTAAAGCAAACACACAGACACACCTAAAGAAATTAGAACACATATTAACACTCATATAAAAAAAATAATATCGTATCATTATCCTATTTAAAATAAGATAATGAGAAATTGGGGTGTTACAATAGTTATTTTGTTTGAGAGAATACTTTTTTTCTTTCTTATTTACTTTATTTGTAAATGACCACCACTCATTCTTTCATAAACTTCAAGGGAGAATTTTACATACATCAAGAATTGATTCTACTTACTTCAAAAGAGAATTCTACATATTTCTCTCAACTATTTACATTTAACATTATGACTCTATACTATTAATCCCAATATATGCTTGATATACATTTCTTTCTAGAGAACTTCATTAAAAGAAGGTAGACTTTGTAATCATCTGAATTTGTTTGTAGGTGCTAAATATATTATGAGTCTTAAGGTATCCTAGTTAGCGATTGGGGAAAAACACCTCATTATACACTACGCCAAAAAGATCAAACTCTATCATATCAATATCTTGTTTGACTAGGAGCATGATTAAGGACTAAGTATACAATCTTCAATCGCAATCGCCACTATATTTTAAAACATAGGGGCAAAGATACATTTATAACCATAAAATGGGATAGCAAGTCTATGGTTGGAAAAATAGCTTATCTAACAATTACAACAAAACTACAACAAAATAATGAAGATCAAATTATAAATAGATAAATTGCATAAAGCATAAATAACTACAAGAGATTAAGTCAACGGTTATTGAGATATTATATGCTTTATGTAGCAATTAAACCTTCATAGAAGTCAAAACCTGACTAATTTCCAATGGGCGAAAGAGAGGCTAGAAAATTGTGAATAATAGTGTTGGTCGTTGGGGCATGACTACTAAACTTGAGGTGAATGTCTTAGGGTTTAACCCTAAGAATGTGATATGAGCCTTAACTATTCGTTATTTTAGTACCAAGTTTGTAACACCCCGATTTTAACAGCGCGAGTGTATTTTTTTTTTTCAAAACAAATTCATATTAACAAATAAATAAATAAGGAAATACTTTTGGATAAATATTTAAGTCGTAACACAACGACAAATAAGTCAACAGAATTTACAAAAACCTATACATCCCGAGTGATCTTTCTACAAAAAACTATACATCCCGAGTGATCTTCACGCGCCCTGCAAGATCCTCCTAACATAGCTCCAGTTAGCTGTGTCCAACTACATTCCCATCCACAGGGTACTAACCGGTAGGATGGTCCTGGTTCTCATCTAAGGGCAAATCCTAGATTTCCACAATAGTTGTAAAGGGTCACCAACCAAAATTAACAATTTACACATAACATTTAAGTTTTTAAATGCAAAAAATAACCTTTCTACTTAGCATGCACCTTAAATGGGTTTCCATATGCCAAACATGCATAAACAAGGTTGAAAAATAATTTTTTTAACAAAACTGCACTTTTGTATTCGAATACAGCATATCTGTATTCGAATACAAGGCTGTTTCAGCAGTCAGCAGCAAAAATAGCATGTCTGTATTCAAATACAGCCTTCTGTATTCGACTACACATAAGACAGCAGCAGAAAAACAGTAAAATTCAGCTTTTAAAAGGGTTTTGAAATCAATCAACACTTACACACAAATCCAAACAATCACACTAGCAATTATAGCACAATCACCATGACGACTTGAGTTTCAAAAAGGTTTTGCAATCAACCACAGTTACACACAATTTGAAAACATTCACACTTAGCAATTATAGCACAATCACCACGACAGCTTTAGTTTCGAAAAGGTTTTGCAATCAATCACACTTACACAAAATTCCACAACATCCAGACTTGGCAATTATAACACAATCACCATGACAACTTTAGTTCAAACACTCAATCATAATCTTGAATCAAACACGACTCGCGTACCAAGCACCCTAATGCAATGCGTATATGCCAAAGTGCATGGACTCAGAATTCCAAACCAAAATCCTCCTCGAAGGGCCGTAAATCATAATTGTACTGCCTATCATAGGCCGAAGTACTAAATTGTCGAGGTGCTACCTATCACGGGTCAGCACGATTTACTAAAAACGTAAATCATAAATGTACCGCCTATCACAGGCCGAAGTACTATTTACAGAGGTGCCACCTATCACGGGTCAGCACGATATACCAAAAATGTGAAGTCTATCGCAGACCTTACACGACG
>NC_021165.2:54380770-54387115 GCF_000331145.2 Cicer arietinum
ACAATCATTAAGTAAATGCAGATATTAAAAGATTCCCCATTTTTAATATTCATTTAACTCAAACAATTTTCCTGACAATCATTAAGTAAACACATATATTAAAAGATTCCCCATTTTAAATACTCATTTAACTCTAATGATTTTCAAATTCCACACAGAGCATACTCAGACATATTCTCAAATTCAATCCACAATTCACACCAAATCACATCAATTCATTTTTCCACAAAATCCACACAAACACATCTCGAAATTTATAAATATTAATTATGAACACGTCAAACACGACAAACACAAATCATCACAACGCACCACTCAAACACATCAAAATTTCATTTCCTCAAAACCACACATAAATGAGTTAAATTCATTTTCCACAAAACACTCATCAATATCACCAAAAACCCAACTCTAAAATTTCACTCATAAAAGCATTAAATCCATTTTCCCCAAATCAACACTTCAACCCTAACAAATTTCTTTTCCAGCCAATCACAGATAAGTCCCTAAATGCAAACTAAAAGTTTGGAAGGAGCCGTTACCTTAACTTTAGCTTTAACGAGCGATTACGGTACCGCGAGTATTTCTGATAAAATCTCCGCTCGCGACATCGCTTCCAAAGTTGGTTCACTAGCACCGTAGCATGGAGGTGAGCAACTTTCCCTTCTATCTCTTCGCGAAACAAAGCTTAGATCTAAACGAAACGTGGAGGTTTGCGTTTAACGGTTTTGAAAACCCCTAACACCGTTTTTCTTCGTTTTCGAATCAAAGAGGAAGAATGAAGCTGAGAGATCCTGGTCTTCTCACCCACCAAGCCTTGGTTTGTTTTCTTGAAGCAAAAGGAAGCAATGAAAATGAAAGAAAAAGATGGAAGATGAAGACTAGGTCCCGAGGTAGGGAGGAGGAAGAAGAATGAAGGAAATGCTTTTCTTTTTGTTTTCCTTTCTTCGTATTTCCTTCCTTTCTATTTCTTTCCTTCCTTTCCTTTTCTTTCTATATATATATATATATATTACAAATATCTAAAAATATCTAGATATTTCAGAAAATTACCATTTCACCAATCACTTCCCAAACTGCTTTTTGTTAAAAATATCTACCCTCGTCGCAACTCAATTGACTGATAAAGTTTTCTACAACCAGATATATTTTTAACAAAATTGCCTGGTATTAATTCTTCATAAAGTAAATAAATTATTATCCGACAAATAATTTTAATCTAATTTCCAAAAATATATTTTTGGCATTTAACCCATTAATTACCAAAAACTAGGCTAAAAGCCTAAGAACTTCAACACCAAATACCCTAAAATTGTATAATTTAGGATTTAAAAATTAAGGGTCTTACATTACTACCCCCCTAAAATTAGTTTCGTCCTCGAATCTTAAAGTACGAGTAACAATCCACACTAGGTTTGTACTCAAATTCAACATACAAGTCACAACTTGTTTCACCTGGCCTACTCGAAGAAAGTGTTGTCTACCCGTTTTCATAGGGTGCTTAATAACTCTACACACATCCATAGTCGGTAAGGCTCGTCCGTTCCATTCAACATGATTTTGTCTACTATCAACAAGAGATTAAGGATGATCAGTCCCTCAATTTGTCAGTAAATAGCCAACAACCATGATAGTGGCTTAGACTATCTTAACCGAACTGTAATAGCGCTTCTTGCGACTTACAACTGAGGTTATCCTGATGTACAAGCAGCCAACAATCTTCTCAAAGTCTACCGAGTTTTCCTTATTTTCCTATAACTTTGATCCTGTCGATGAAGTACAATTTCCCATAGATATGTCACATAGCCTCATTTGCATCCACTTGGTACAAAACATCCATTTGGTACCAAACCGAAACACTAAGTATGACACCAACACACTGAGCACAAAACAATCACTACAATCGAGAACTCCTAAATTTCTCCATCGTCCACCAATCCTCGATTTTTCTTTAGTCGTACAACTACTTCAAACGGTAGTGTTCTTACCAGTATGTTATTCCAATTATAACTTTAATAATTCTTTCCCCACTATGGTAGCGTGATGCATGTTCTAGGATTTGAGCGATAAATTCATAACCCTTTCTAAACACTTGAGAGAAATTTTGGTGAGATTGTGTGAAGAGAGAGTTGAATTTGATGAATGAATGCCAATGTGTACAAATCTTGTTGTCTGTATTTTTGAAAACAACCATAGAGCATGATGAATGTTTTGCAGTAGCAAGAACTTTGAAATTTGAGTTTGATGTAATTTGAGAAATTGAATTTAAGTGTGCATTTAACAGGACCAAATATGAAATTAATTGTTGCTTGGGGACAAGCAATAGATTAAGTTTGGGGTTGTGATGACTCTTCATCATATGCATATTTTCCCACTGTTTTAGTCTTATTTATCCTCAATCATCAGTTAAATTAAGGATTTATTTGATATATTTTGTTGATTTTTGTTCTTTGAGTTGATAAAATGTTTTGTGTTTTTATTTCGTTGATTAAGTAGGAATTTGTCGTAATTTTACATTGTGTTTTGTTTTAGTGCAGTGCTGAATGTTGGTGAGAAATCAACATGACATATGTAGAGTATTTCAGCCATATCTGGAGTTGTAGATGTTCAATTGGAGTCAAACCAAGTGCAAATGAAAGCTACGATCCATATCTACAACTTTCATGAAGACACCGGAACCAAATGCAGACTCCAAAGAGGTGAAAAATGCAATATACATCGGACAGCAGATGCTGAGCGCTGGAGCGCGCCCAAGCACAAGCCAGACGCTTTTTCCAGCATCTGCTACTGTCCAAACGCGCTGAAGCGCGTCCAAGCGCGCTTGGGCGCGCGACCCGCACCAGCAACCATCAAAACACATATTTTGACTGTTTTAGGATCTTTTTGACTCTTGGGAACTTGGGAGACTTGTGCCCTAGCATAGAAACTCAAAGATGGCCGTTTCTAACGCGATTGAAGCATTTTTATCAAGAATCATCCATGAATCATTCTTGTAATTCTTCTTTAACCCTTATCTTTTGTATCTCTGTCATGAGTAACTAAACCCTATTTGTTAGGGATGAGTGTAACCAGATGAAACCCTTATTTTTCTGATTTGATTTCTAGTTATATGAATGAGTTTATTGAATTATTTTTCTCATCTCTGTGCTTAATGCTTTTTATTGCTTGATCAACATTAAAATGTTCTACGATTTGTATTTTGAAACGGAAGTGGACTTTACAAATGCTTGAGATGAGAAATTCATGAATTTGTAGTCTAGACATAGGTGCAGGTCATGAAACCAATTAAATTAGTTGCAAAGCAATAATTTACAAGAGAATTTCTATACGGTAATGCTTAATTCTAATCTTAAATCCACTAAGGAATTAGGGGTTACTTTGGAATTAAAGGTTCTGTCACTAAGACATTAGGGCAAGAATAATAAAGAGAATTCGGTAATAATTCAATAAAGGAATTCAGTAACTAGGATCAAATTAGACACCAAGGTTGGATTCGAAGTGAAACTCATCCCTGACCATATTCACTCCATCATTTTTCCATTTATACAAACCTTATGTTTCTACCTTGATACATCTTCATTATAGTGATTTCAATAAATCAAGCATCACTAATTTCCACCAAACTTTTCCATTTCATGTTCAATTGTTTCCTATCAAACAAAAATTTAACTCCTTTGATTGACAAACACAATAACAACCCCCATGACGTGCACTCAAGTAATGCCTTTATATCATTGGCATACCTTTATAATAATAATGTTTGAATTATAGGTGATATAATTCCTTTCCTGAATCTTTAATTTTCATAAGCTACATCTCTATGTGCTGCTCCAACAAATTTTTTGGCACATTTTCCAATATTTGGCTCACTCGCTGGATTCTTATTCCTTCTCAACCTTCACCGAGATACAAACTGAAAGAATCCTAACAATCAAACGTCCTAAAGAATTATTTCTCAAACGTTCCTCATAAGCATTTCCTAAGAAATAATTATCTATAACTTGATCCTCATAAATTTTGCAGTAAAATATCTCAAAGACCCACATACCTTTCATTGTTCATCTGGTCACTAAAACACTCATTTTAAATCTCAACGCTTGATTTCCCAAGACCAACAACTAAATCATAAATCATTTGTTACATCTCTTCTTTTTCACTTTCTATCATTTAATAGGATTCTAAAATTTGATCCTCAAAATCTCCAAACACTTCCATCCTTAACATGAATTATTTATCACTTGCCTGCCTCAACTCCTTCGATTATGAAAGTTTTAAGCATTACTTGCTACTCCATCCAACCTTGTGGATTTTAAATCATCAAGTTAAAAATCAACCATCTCATGGTCCCAAATGAAATCTCAAATAATCCCTCCGACCTATCAAAATATTAACATCCTCTTAGTAATCTTCATCCTTTAATAGACTCTCAAAACTTATATTACCATAATCTTGAAGTATTCTCGTACTCGATACTTCAAAGTCCACTTAATGGTAACCTGGAGTTCAATACATCAAGGCTTAACTCATTATGTTTTTCCGAACATCGCTCAAAATTCACACTTACGTGTCCATAGTTTCACCCAATATCACTACCCATCCTTACCATCTCCTAATCCACACCGAGATTTGTCACTTATTGAAGGAATATATATCCTCAATCCTATAATCGTCATGAGATTTATACTTAATAATATGTGTCGCGAATCTAGTTTAACTCGAATGTTCGACCTTACCCCTCAAGGTATCGACTATTCCTCAAAGTGTACTTTATCTAACCAAGGTAGTATTCACCCTTAAAGTGCAGTGCCCCTTAACTTCAATACAAGCCTCTTCCTGGACACCTAAGCACCAAAATGTTATTCCAAAAGGAAGCCTCGTCTTCCCAACAATTCCATGATGCTCACATCTCTTTGACATTATCAAACTTCATTGAGTCTCATCCTGAGATCTACAAGGAAAACATCTAATACTTTTCTTAACAAAAATCCTCCACTAAGATCTTTACTTGAAATCCCTTATTAGTTTAATGTTAATCCATCCATACTCATCATCTTCGAGTTAACACCAACACATAGCTTCTGTGTCCTTGGAACTATTTCATAAATTCCATGCCGTCATGATTTGCTTCAACTATGCCTGACAATCTATCATCACGAAGATCTTTTCCACTTCTTGAATCCACTAATCAACTTTTTTCTGAGTTCTCATCACCCTTGAACTTTGGACGATGGTAACGACAAAAATCTTTCAATCCTCTTGACTTAATAGCACAGGTCTCTCTTTACCTCTTCTCCAGATCCCGTAGAGTCTTTGCAGCCGCTATGCAACAACGGAAACATTCATGTTATTC
Organism: Cicer arietinum; assembly: GCF_000331145.2. Lineage (NCBI taxonomy): Eukaryota > Viridiplantae > Streptophyta > Magnoliopsida > Fabales > Fabaceae > Cicer > Cicer arietinum. The sequence goes on from NC_021165.2 coordinate 54,386,121, forward strand.
ATATCTCCAACCATTTGATCATCCCTATTGACGTTCATTCTGGCAACGCCGTTCCTTCTTGAAGGTAGTGTTTCCCCAAAACCAACATCAAGAAGAGTGTCAACACCCCTTCGGATAATTCCAAAACTAACTTTCCAATATATCAACACATAATAACTATCCCTGATCTGACAACTCAGACCAATTACCCCGACGCATGATCAGATAACGACTCCCAACCTACAGGTTGACCTACAATCTATAACCAAAACTCCACATCCCTAAAGAAATCCAAACCAAAGCTCTGATACCACAATTGTAACACCCCGATTTTTAACAGCGCGAGTGTATTTTTTTTTTCAAAACAAATTCATATTAACAAAGAAATAAATAAGGAAATACTTTTGGATAAATATTTAAGTCGTAACACAACGACAAATAAGTCAACTGAATTTACAAGCAGCGGAATAGTTTTTGAAATACGATATCAATGTATTTACACATCAAAGAGTGGTACATGGAACACATCAATAATAAAATGTCAAGCTGACAATATTGGTATAGGTACAGTCTTCAAAATTAAAATAAACAAATCCCAAAAGAAAGACATCTAGTCCCTATACGTCAACCTAATATGATCATTCTACAAAAAACTATACATCCCGAGTGATCTTCACGCGCCCCGCAAGATCCTCCTAACATAGCTCAAGTCAGTTGTGTCCAACTACATTCCCATCCACAGGGTACTAACCAGTAGGATGGTCCTAGTTCTCATCTGAGGGCAAATCCCAGATTTCCACAATAGTTGTAAAGGGTCACCAACCGAAATTAACAATTAACACATAACATTTAAGTTTTTAAATGCACAAAATAACCTTTCAACTTAGCATGCACCTTAAAAGGGTTTCCATATGCCAAACATGCATAAACAAGGTTGAAAAATGAAGTTTTTAACAAAACAACACTGTTGTATTCGAATACAACATCTCTGTATTCGAATACAACATCTCTGTATT
>NC_021165.2:54387211-54388195 GCF_000331145.2 Cicer arietinum
AGATATTAAAAGATTCCCCATTTTTAATACTCGTTTAACTCTAATGATTTTCACGACAACCATTAAGTAAGCAGAGATATTAAAAGATTCCCCATTTTTAATACTCGTTTAACTCTAATGATTTTCAAATTCCACACAGAACATACTCAAACATATTCTCAAATTCAATCCACAATTCACACCAAATCACATCAATTCATTTTTCCACAAAATCCACACAAACACATCTCAAAATTTATAAATATTAATTATGAAGACGTCAAACACGACAAACACAAATCATCACAACCCACCACTCAAACACATCAAAATTTCATTTCCTCAAAACCACACATAAATGAGTTAAATTCATTTTCCACAAAACACTCATCAATATCACCAAAAACCCAACTATAAAATTTCACTCATAAAAGCATTAAATCCATTTTCCCCAAATCAACACTTCAACCCTAACAAATTTCTTTTCCAGCCAATCACAGGTAAGTCCCTAAATGCAAACTAAAAGTTTGGAAGGAGTCGTTACCTTAACGTTAGCTTTAACGAGCGATTACGGTACCGCGAGTAATTCCGATAAAATCTCCGCTAACGACATCGCTTCCAAAGTTGGTTCACTAGCACCGTAGCGTGGAGGTGAGCAACTTTCCCTTCTATCTCTTCACGAAACAAAGCTTAGATCTAAATGAAACGTGGAGGTTTGCGTTTAACGGTTTTGAAAACCCCTGACACCGTTTTTCTTCGTTTTCGAATCAAAGAGGAAGAATGAAGCTGAGAGATCCTTGTCTTCTCACCCACCAAGCCTTGGTTCCTTTTCTTGAAGCAAAAGGAAGCAATGAAAACCACCACGACAACTTGAGTTTCGAAAAGGTTTTGCAATCAATCACACTTACACAAAATTCCACAACATCCACACTTGGCAATTACAACACAATCACCATGACAACTTTAGTTCAAACACTCAATCATAATCTTGAATCAAACACGACT
>NC_021165.2:54388344-54398333 GCF_000331145.2 Cicer arietinum
TCTCACCCACCAAGCCTTGGTTCCTTTTCTTGAAGCAAAAGGAAGCAATGAAAATGAAAGAAAAAGATGGAAGAGGAAGACAGGGTCGCGAGGCAGGGAGGAGGAGGAAGAGTGAAGGAAATGCTTTTCTTTTTGTTTTCCTTTCTTCGTATTTCCTTCCTTTCCATTTCTTTCCTTCCTTTCCTTTTCTTTCTATATATATATATATATCACAAATATCTAAAAATATTTAGATATTTCAGAAAATTACCATTTCACCAATCACTTCCCAAACTACTTTTTGTTAAAAATATCTACCCTCGCCGCAACTTAATTGACTGATAAAATTTTCTACAACCAGATATATTTTTAACAAAATTGCCTGGTATTAAATTCTTCGTAACGTAAATAAATTATTATCCGACAAATAATTTTAATCTAATTTCCAAAAATATATTTTTGGCATTTAACCCACTAATTACCAAAAACTAGGCTAAAAGCCTAAGAACTTCAACACCAAATACCCTAAAAATGTATAATTTAGGATTTAAAAATTAAGGGTCTTACAAAGTTGCATGAGGATCTCACATATTGCACAACGATGCTATAACGTGTGTTTGCAAAATTTGTACCACATCACATGAAAATGCCTCGTGTTGCACGGTGATGGCAAACAAATAGCACATATTTTCCATTTTCAATAATTTGTGTTTGCAAAAGTCTAGGGCAACTGTGTCTTCATATGACGAGATGCATTGGTTTTGTGAAAATTTAATATTTTTTTCCTCTAATGTTATACAAACACAACCTAAACTCCCAAACACAAGCAAATCATCAACATCATAATTAGGATCATCAATAATACATAAATTTAAAAATAAGGTCACATTACATGTAATGGGATGAAACTCGACGCGATGCTCCTCTATTAGGTCTAAATACAAAGCATACGCAGGAAAAAATAAAACATAGGGCAAACATACATGTATAATCATCAAATGGGTATGGTTATGTAAAACCTGAAATATAACTCCACACACACATCATTACATAATCAATCATCCTCAAATGCAGTTAAGTATGTATTAACTCTATCCTATTGCCATTAACTAAATATAATGTAATTTCCCTAGTGCGCAAACTATCTCAATTAAATCAGTATCCACAAGGACAAGTATGGGATTGACCTCAATATGAGTCTAATTCCGCAAAGAGAAATTATTTAAATCTCTCTAAATCTCAAACCTCGGGTTTTATAAATCAGCCCATTATCATATCATAGTGAAATCAATTCATCTCTTTATCTTTTTTTATTCACAATTACTTCATCACATTCTAAATCAATCATCATTTAATTCATGAATCATAATAAATCATTCTACTTGTTAAAAATCAAGTTGGTTTGAAGAACTATGACCCTTACTTGTTTTAATGATAACAAAATTATTTTGTGGTAATAAGGTAAAGCATTAATGTTCAGATTAAGTGTGCAATTCCCATACCAAATTTATTTGAAATGACTTTACGCTGCATCTTCTCATGATTGGAATAAGTTAAAGGAATACCAAGACTACAACAAGCATATGACCTCCCTACCTTTGAGAAACCAAGTGATTGTTTGCCTCTAATAATCATATCAAGGATCATATTGTTTGATTGTGTATAAAAGTCAGTGCTCTGATGAAAATTCAACGTCGTGAAAAAACAATATTATGAAAAGTCAATGTTGTTATGGAAGTAATTGTTTTGAAATACTAAGCTTTCAAAAAGTCAATGCTATAAAAATTCAATGCTCTAAATAGTCAGTGCTATAAAGAAGACAAATTTTTGGTGCATCACTTGTCCAACACTTTGAATCTATTATTTGTCTAAAGGTTTATGTAACATACTCTAAGCATGAAATCTTCTACTCTTTATGTTTCCATATCAATTATAAGGACAATTTTTGGACAAGCTTTAATGCTGAATTAATCTTTGTAGTGTTGGAAAGTGTCAAGAACATTGCATAGGCCGAAGGGCATCCTGCTATAGGCAAATGTGCCGAAAGGGCAAATGAACGTGGTCTTTTCTTGGTCCTCTAGTGCAATATGGATCTGATAATAACCAGAAAAACCATCAAGAAAACAATAATGTGACTTACCAGTCAATGAATGGTAAAGGAAAATGGTCATTTCTAGTAGTACGGTTTAGTCTTCTGTAATCGATGCATCCCTCCAGCTGTTCTGCACTCATATGGGGATAAGTTCATTACTTTCATTTTTAACCACTGTGTGTCCAGTTTTCTTAGGGACTACCTGCATCGGACTCACCCATTGACTCTCACAGATGGGGTATATAATGTCTGCTTTCCAGAGCTTGGTCACTTCTTTTATTACAACATCCAAAATTAATGGGTTAAGTCGCCTTTGGGGATGCATGACTGGTTTTATCCGATACACATGGATGGACTAATACCAGGAACATCAGCCAAGGTCCATCCGATTGCCTTCCTGTGTTTTCTCAAAATCTGCAACAGCTTCTCCTCCTGTTCATCTTCAAGTTTGGTTGAAACAATCACAAGTAACTTGCCATTTCCTTCTAAATTTGCATATTTCAAATTTTCAGGAATTGGTTTAAGCTCTATAGTCGGTGGCTTTTCAACGGAGGATACAACACTAGTAGCCGAAGCTAAGTCTGCAAAATCAATTATGTTAGTAGAAATATCAATATTAGCACAATGATCAACCTGCAAGACAGCTTCAATCTCAGCACACACAGAGCACAATTGAGTATCTGTACAAAACTCACAAGTATAAATATTATCAAAATCAGACAATGAAGGAAAATCAGTAGCAAACATATTGGGGTAAGTGTCATCAACCAAATCAACAAGCTATTCATTTTGAAAAATAGAATGTTCTTCCATGGGGTGTTTCATAGCATCAAATATGTTAAATTTTATAATGCTATCACTGAATTCCATGGATAGAGTTCCATCATGCACATCAATTTTTGTTCTAGCCATTTTCAAGAATGGTCTGCTTAAGATGATAGGCGCCCTATTGTACTTGTTGTCTCCCTCCATATCCATAATGTAAAAATCTGCATGAAATATCAATTCATTAACTTGAACAAGTACATCCTCCACAATTCCAGCAAGATGGGCATTGCTCATGTTCGCCAATTGAATGGTAACACTTGTACTTTGTAAAGGTCCCAGAGCAAGAGAGTTAAAAGTAGATGTAGGCACAACATTACCTTTTGACATAGCATTTTCCAATTGAGTATTGCATATGGTATATGGAATGGAAAAAGTTCCTGGATATTTGCATTTCTGAGGAATGGGCTGAATGAGGGCTGAAATATTTCACCCCATGTTTACTCTTTCATTACCTTTTAACCTTCTCTTGTGTGTGCACAAATCCTTTAGAAATTTTGCATATCTTGGAATCTATTTAATTGCTTCAAGGAGGGGAATGTTCACTTCCACCTTCCTAAATGTATCCAGGATCTTCTTGTCCTTATATGCCTCGTACATTTTCTTAGTCTTCACTACTCTTTGAGGAAAAGGAAATGGTATATTTTGCTCAATATCAACAGTTTCAGGTATCAAAGTGTCATCAGCAACCTTGTTATTATTCATTGCAGTTTCATGTACCTATGGTATTTCCACAACTTTCCCAAACCTTAATGTAATTGCACTCACATTAGGAGTATTTGGATTTACTACTAACTGTGCAGGCAATTGGTTTGACCCTTGAGTTTGCAATTGATTAATTGAAGTGGCTAGGTGACAAATATTTTTTTCCAAATTTTGAATGGTGGAATATGTTCTTTGTTGAAATTGGAGATTCTAAACAGCCATCTGCTTAACGAGGTCCTCTAATGAAGGTGCATTGTTTTGCTGATGAAGAATATTTTGTTGCTGCTTCTTAGGTTGTTGTTGTGCTGATGAATTCCCCCATCTCAGGTTTAGATGGTTTCTCCAACCAGGATTGTACCTGTTAGAAGACAAATCATAGTTGACTTGAGGATTGTATATATTTGCTGCATATGCTTGAGGAGCATCAGCAATTGGATCTTCTTGCAATGTAGGACATGAACCTGTAGGATGCTCTAGAGAAGTGCACATACCACAGACCAATGCTTGTGTTTTACCTATTGCCAATTTTTTTACAAAATATGTAAGCTCATCAAGTGTGGGAAGAAGCTTGAATTTCATTCACACCTCTTGTCAACACTGCTGAATTGCTTCTAGTTGTAAACTGTTGAGAATTAATGGACATGTTCTCAATCAAAGCCTTTGTCGCTACTGGGGTCTTATCGACAAGTGTTCCCCCACTAGCAGCATCCAAAATGCTTCTATCCATAGGTAGCAAGCCTTCATAAAAATAATGGATGAGCAATTGTTCAGAAACCTGGTGATGAGGACAACTAGAAACTAATTTCTTGAATCTCTCCTAATACTCATATAATGATTCCCTGTCAATTTGTCTGATGCAACATATTTCTTTTCAGATTGAAGCAGCTCTTGAGGTAGGGAATAGTTTTTCTAGAAACAATATCTTGAGATCATTCCAACTTGTAATAGAACCTAGTTGAAGGTAGTATAATCTGCAGCATCTTGGAGTGAAAATGGGAAGGCTCTCAGCTTAATGTGGTATTCCGTGACTCCTTGAGACTTCATGGTAGAACACACAACATGGAATTCCTTCAAGTGTGTGTGGGGATCCTCACCTACAAGACCATTAAACTTTGGAAGCAAGTGTATTAAACCAGAATACACAACATGGAATGCTGATTTACAGAACCAGCCCTAGTCATGCATCATCATGACAATGCAATTCAAAATCACAATTCTGAAAATTCCAACAATGTCCCTATTGCTAAAATTGAAGTGAAAAATCGAAAACCCTATCAAATAAAATCCAAAAAATATAAAAATCCCACAAAAAATTTCTAAAAATCAAATAAAGGCAACGCAATTTTTTTTTAGAATTTTTGGAGACTATGAAAAATTCAAAAAATTAATTGAAAAAAAGGGTCTAAATGAAGGAATTTGATATTTTGAGCGTTGTGTCCCATTATAAGTTTCTTATATGGGAGTTGTAACACCCCAATTTTTGACAGCGCGAGTGTATTTTTTTTTTATAAAAACAAAGAAATACTTTTGGATAAATATTTAAGTCATAACATAACGACCAAGTCAACAAATATTTACAAGCAGCGGAATAGTTTTTTCTTGAAATAAAAATCCAAAGTATTCAAACATCAAAATACACTGGGGCTATGAGGCCTATCAGACATAGCTCACACCCCTGGGGTATTCTCGGCAGACCTATACAAAAGCACTGCCCCAAGAATTTTAACTTTCCCCACGTCACATCAAAAAGTGGAACATGGACCTATCAAAATAAAAGACATCAAACAGTTTAAGCATAGATACAATCTTCCAAAATGAAATAAATACAATCACAAAAGAAAGACATCTAGTCCTTATACAACCACCTAATTTGATCATGCTACAAAACTACACAACCCGAGTGAATCTCACGCTCCCCGCAAGATCCTCCTGACACAACTTCGGTCAAGTATGGCTAACTACTTTTCCATCTCCAGGGTACTAACCGGTAGGATGATCTTGGATCTTATCTGAGGGCAAAGCCCAGATTTCCACAATAATTGTAAAGGTAACCAATGTTGAAAAATGAAGTTTTAACAAACTGCATAAATAATGTTGAAAAATGAAGTTTTAACAAACTGCACTGTCATAGCCGAATACAACAGAGAAAATGCAGATTTTCAGTTCTAAAATAGCTCTGAATCAATCAACACTTCGAATATTCATTAAATCAATTATGAACACATAATTACATCAAAACTTAATCAACCCAACTTCACACCTCAAAGCAATTACGACAAATCACAACAACAACCGAATATGTATATACAATCATCATAGTATAACAGACATAACTCGCATGTCAAACACTCTAATGCAATGCGTATATGCCAAAATGCATGATTCCAGAATTCCAAACCAAAACCCTCCTCGAAGGGTGTAAATCATAATTGTACAGCCTCTCACAGACCAGTACTAATTACCAAGGTGCAATCTCTCACGGATCAGCACGATTTACTAGCGTGCAGTCAATCACAGACCAGCACGACATACAAGAGTGCAGTCGCTCACAGACCAGCACAATTTACTAGCGTGCAGTCTCTCACAGACCAGGGCGACATACAAGAGTGCAGTCGCTCACAGACCAAACACAATTAATACAACATCATGGGTTTCAAAATGGTATTGCAATCCAACATGTTATCACCAAATTCCAAAACATAACACTTAACATTTATAACACAATTAATACAACATCATGGGTTTCAAAATGGTATTGCAATCCAACATGTTATCACCAAATTCCAAAACATAACACTTAACATTTATAACACAATTAATACAACATCATGGGTTTCAAAATGGTATTGCAATCCAACATGTTATCACCAAATTCCAAAACATAACACTTAACATTTATAACACAATTAATACAACATCATGGGTTTCAAAATGGTATTGCAATCCAACATGTTATCACCAAATTCCAAAACATAACACTTAACATTTATAACACAATTAATACAACATCATGGGTTTCAAAATGGTATTGCAATCCAACATGTTATCACCAAATTCCAAAACATAACACTTAACATTTATAACACAATTAATACAACATCATGGGTTTCAAAATGGTATTGCAATCCAACATGTTATCACCAAATTCCAAAACATAACACTTAACATTTATAACACAATTAATACAACATCATGGGTTTCAAAATGGTATTGCAATCCAACATGTTATCACCAAATTCCAAAACATAACACTTAACATTTATAACACAATTAATACAACATCATGGGTTTCAAAATGGTATTGCAATCCAACATGTTATCACCAAATTCCAAAACATAACACTTAACATTTATAACACAATTAATACAACATCATGGGTTTCAAAATGGTATTGCAATCCAACATGTTATCACCAAATTCCAAAACATAACACTTAACATTTATAACACAATTAATACAACATCATGGGTTTCAAAATGGTATTGCAATCCAACATGTTATCACCAAATTCCAAAACATAACACTTAACATTTATAACACAATTAATACAACATCATGGGTTTCAAAATGGTATTGCAATCCAACATGTTATCACCAAATTCCAAAACATAACACTTAACATTTATAACACAATTAATACAACATCATGGGTTTCAAAATGGTATTGCAATCCAACATGTTATCACCAAATTCCAAAACATAACACTTAACATTTATAACACAATTAATACAACATCATGGGTTTCAAAATGGTATTGCAATCCAACATGTTATCACCAAATTCCAAAACATAACACTTAACATTTATAACACAATTAATACAACATCATGGGTTTCAAAATGGTATTGCAATCCAACATGTTATCACCAAATTCCAAAACATAACACTTAACATTTATAACACAATTAATACAACATCATGGGTTTCAAAATGGTATTGCAATCCAACATGTTATCACCAAATTCCAAAACATAACACTTAACATTTATAACACAATTAATACAACATCATGGGTTTCAAAATGGTATTGCAATCCAACATGTTATCACCAAATTCCAAAACATAACACTTAACATTTATAACACAATTAATACAACATCATGGGTTTCAAAATGGTATTGCAATCCAACATGTTATCACCAAATTCCAAAACATAACACTTAACATTTATAACACAATTAATACAACATCATGGGTTTCAAAATGGTATTGCAATCCAACATGTTATCACCAAATTCCAAAACATAACACTTAACATTTATAACACAATTAATACAACATCATGGGTTTCAAAATGGTATTGCAATCCAACATGTTATCACCAAATTCCAAAACATAACACTTAACATTTATAACACAATTAATACAACATCATGGGTTTCAAAATGGTATTGCAATCCAACATGTTATCACCAAATTCCAAAACATAACACTTAACATTTATAACACAATTAATACAACATCATGGGTTTCAAAATGGTATTGCAATCCAACATGTTATCACCAAATTCCAAAACATAACACTTAACATTTATAACACAATTAATACAACATCATGGGTTTCAAAATGGTATTGCAATCCAACATGTTATCACCAAATTCCAAAACATAACACTTAACATTTATAACACAATTAATACAACATCATGGGTTTCAAAATGGTATTGCAATCCAACATGTTATCACCAAATTCCAAAACATAACACTTAACATTTATAACACAATTAATACAACATCATGGGTTTCAAAATGGTATTGCAATCCAACATGTTATCACCAAATTCCAAAACATAACACTTAACATTTATAACACAATTAATACAACATCATGGGTTTCAAAATGGTATTGCAATCCAACATGTTATCACCAAATTCCAAAACATAACACTTAACATTTATAACACAATTAATACAACATCATGGGTTTCAAAATGGTATTGCAATCCAACATGTTATCACCAAATTCCAAAACATAACACTTAACATTTATAACACAATTAATACAACATCATGGGTTTCAAAATGGTATTGCAATCCAACATGTTATCACCAAATTCCAAAACATAACACTTAACATTTATAACACAATTAATACAACATCATGGGTTTCAAAATGGTATTGCAATCCAACATGTTATCACCAAATTCCAAAACATAACACTTAACATTTATAACACAATTAATACAACATCATGGGTTTCAAAATGGTATTGCAATCCAACATGTTATCACCAAATTCCAAAACATAACACTTAACATTTATAACACCATTAATACAACATCATGGGATTCAAAATGGTATTGCAATCCAACATGTTATCACCAAATTCCAAAACATAACACTTAACATTTATAACACAATTAATACAACATCATGGGTTTTCAAAATGGTATTGCAATCCAACATGTTATCACCAAATTCCAAAACATAACACTTAACATTTATAACACAATTAATACACATACCAAATGAACCAACAATTCACAATTTAACAGGGTGTAGTCTCTCACGGACAAACACCTGTGCAGTCTCTCACGGACAAACACAATTCACCAAGAAACGTAAGTCGTAAACGTACCACCTATCACGGGTCAGTACTGTTTACCGAGGTGCCACCTATCCTGGGTCAGCACAACTTACCAAACGTAAATCGTACACGTACTGCCTATCACGGACCCGTACCGTTTACCAAGGTGCCACCTATCGCGGGTCAGCACGATTTACCAAAACTCACATAAGTAAACAAGACATTAAGAGATTCCCCATTCTTAATTCTCATTTAACTTAACGATTTTCAAAACAAAACATTCAGTAAATAAGTCATTAAGAGATTCCCCATTCTTAATACTCATTTACTGAAACGATTTTCAAAAACAAACATTAAGTAACCGAGACATTAAGAGATTCCCCATTCTTAATTCTCATCTAACTTAAACCAGGGCGTAGTCTCTCACGGACAAACCCTGTGCAGTCTCTCACGGACAAACACAATTCCCTCAGGAACGTAAGTCGTAAACGTACCACCTATCACGGGTCAGTACTGTTTACCGAGGTGCCACCTATCCCGGGTCAGCACAACTTACCAAACGTAAATCGTAAACGTACTGCCTATCGCGGACCCATAACGTTTACCAAGGTGCCACCTATCCCCGGTCAGCACGATTTACTAAAGCACACATAAGTAAACGAGACATTAAGCGATTCCCCATTCTTAATTCTCATTTAACTTAACGATTTTCAAAACAACACATTCAGTAAATGAGTCATTAAGAGATTCCCCATTCTTAATACTCATTTACTGAAACGATTTTCAAAATCAAACATTAAGTAACAGAGACATTAAGAGATTCCCCATTCTTAACGCCCAGTTAACTTAACAATTTTC
>NC_021165.2:54398833-54399114 GCF_000331145.2 Cicer arietinum
AAATCAATTTTCAAAACTTTATCTTGCTAAACCGAATCAATTTGGTTCACTAGCGTCTACTTGGCCGACGCTAAACCGACGCTAACTAATGTCGGAGTCGGGGGTCGACGCTAAGTATGGCAGCTAAAATGGATTTTTCCAGTAGTGATATGAATATCATGTTTAAACTATGTATTATATATTTGATTATTTTCTAAAGAAAATATAACATAAAATAGTTGAAATAACTAATAAATATTGCTAAAGAGTTTGATAATCTTAAACACAAACATCATCACCAT
>NC_021165.2:54399167-54399682 GCF_000331145.2 Cicer arietinum
TCCTCGCTTAAATGAAGCAAAAATTATTCATTTTAATACATTTTTTATGTATGAAAAATTAATTGAATAACTTTTTTAATTAACTATAAATGCTAAAATGATAATAAATAAATTAATTAGGTTATTAAAAATTAGAATCTTCCTAATTTTTTGTAAATTTTTTATTAACCTAATCTTTCGAAATTATGAATTAATATTTTTCAAATTAATATATAAGTTATGCAAGCATTAACTAAGAATATACCACTTTGTTTATGGATTAAATAAAAAAAATTGTTTTACGAAGAAGCTTACTTGAAGTAGGAATAATACCAAGACTCTTGTCATGTCTCTATGCAAGATACAAAAACTTGAAGTGATAGAGAAAATAAATTGATACTATATAAGTCTCCTTCAGGAGTTAATTTATCGGAGCTTATGTAAATTTTAGTTATACTATAAAATACACAAACAAGTCAATCAAATGACTTTCAAAGTGGTAATTTTTAGTAAAAAAAAATAGGTAGTTTTTTTTT
>NC_021165.2:54412031-54412941 GCF_000331145.2 Cicer arietinum
AATTTCCAAAAATATATTTTTGGCATTTAACCCACTAATTACCAAAAACTAGGCTAAAAGCCTACGAACTTCAACACCAAATACCCTAAAATTGTATAATTTAGGATTTAAAAATTAAGGGTCTTACAAAGTTGCATGAGGATCTTACATATTGCTCGACGATGCAATAATTTGTGTTTGCAAAATTTGTACCACATCACATGAAAATGCCTCGTGTTGCCCGGTGATGGCAAACAAATAGCACATATTTTCGATTTACAATAATTTGTGTTTGCAAAAGTCTAGGGCAACTGTGTCTTCATATGACGAGATGCATTGGTTTTGTGAAAATTTAATATTTTTTTCCTCTAATGTTATACAAACACAACCTAAACTCCCAAACACAAACAAATCATCAACATCATAATTAGGATCATCAATAATACGTAAATTTAAAAATAAGGTCACATTACATGTAATGGGATGAAACTCGACGTGATGCTCCTCTAATAGGTCTAAATACAAAGCATACGCAGGAAAAAATAAAACATAGGGGCAAACATACATGTATAATCATCAAATGGGTATGGTTATGTAAAACCTGAAATATAACTCCACACACACATCATTACATAATCAATCATCCTCAAATGATATTCTCAAACTCGTTCCTAACTGTTAAATGCAGTTAAGTATGTTTTAACTCTATCCTATTGCCATTAACTAAATATAATGTAATTTCCCTAGTGCGCAAACTATCTCAATTAAATCAGTATCCACAAGGACAAGTATGGGATTGACCTCAATATGAGTCTAATTCCGAAAAGATAAATTATTTAAATCTCTCTAAATCTCAAACCTCGAGTTTTATAAATCAACCCATTATCATATCATAGTGAAATCAATTCAAATCTTTATATTTATTTATTCA
>NC_021165.2:54414209-54415075 GCF_000331145.2 Cicer arietinum
AACATTACCTTTTAACCTTCTCTTGTGTGTGCACATATCCTTTAGAAATTTTGCGTATCTTGGAATCTATTTAATTGCTTCAAGGAGGGGAATGTTCACTTCCACCTTCCTAAATGTATCCAGGATCTCCTTGTCCTTATATGCCTCGTACATTTTCTTAGTCTTCACTACTCTTTGAGGAAAAGGAAGTGGTATATTTTGCTCAATATCAACAGTTTCAGGTATCAAAGTGTCCTCAGCAACCTTGTTATTTTTCACTGCAGTTTCATGTACCTTTGGTATTTCAACAGCTTTCCCAAACCTTAATGTAATTGCACTCACATTGGGAGTATTTGGATTTACTACTGACTGTGCAGACAATTGGATTTAACCTTTGGCTAGCTGACAAATATTTTTTTCCAAATTTTGAATGGTGGAATATGTTCTTTGTTGAAATTGGAGATTCTAAACAGCCATCTGCTTAACGTGGTCCTCTAATGAAGGTGCATTGTTTTGCTGATGAGGAATATTTTGTCGTTGCTTCTTAGGTTGTTGTTGTGCTGATGAATTCCCCCATCTCAGGTTTAGATGGTTTCTCCAACCAGGATTGCACTTGTTAGAAGACAAATCATAGTTGACTTGAGGATTGTATATATTTGCTGCATATGCTTCAGGAGCATCAGCAATTGGATCTTCTTGCAATGTAGGACATGAACCTGTAGGATGCTCTAGAGAAATGCACATACCACAGACCAATGCTTGTGTTTTACCTATTGCCAATTTTTTTACAAAAGATGTAAGCTCATCAAGTCTGCCTTCTAAATTCTTGTGCGAAGAAGCTTGAATTTCATTCACACCCCTTGTCAACACTGCTGAATTGCTTCGAG
>NC_021165.2:54415392-54415743 GCF_000331145.2 Cicer arietinum
AGCATCCAAAATGCTTCTATCCATAGGTAGCAAGCCTTCATAAAAATAATGGATGAGCAATTGTTCAGAAACCTGGTGATGAGGACAGCTAGAAACTAATTTCTTGAATCTCTCCTAATACTCATGTAATGATTCCCTGTCAATTTGTCTGATGCAACATATTTCTTTTCAGATTGAAGCAGCTCTTGAGGTAGGGAATAGTTTTTCTAGAAACAATATCTTGAGATCATTCCAACTTGTAACAGAACCTGGTTGAAGGTAGTATAACAAGACACTGCAACATCTTGGAGTGAAAATGGGAAGGCTCTCAGCTTAATGTGGTATTCTGTGACTCCTTGAGACTTCATGGTA
>NC_021165.2:54418682-54420775 GCF_000331145.2 Cicer arietinum
TGACCCGCTAGTTAAAATTATTACAAAAGTCCAGATTATGAATTCTATAATTTAGGAATAGTAGAGTTCGACATTGGGCTTTTATTCCAACACAAAAGTTATAGCTCTGATTTTTAGCTTTCTAACGCTTGCTCATATGCGCCAATCTAATACCTAGAGCTCAAGTTATGACCTAAAGAGTGAGCAAGGGTTAAAATGCAAATTATAAAATTATAATTCAAATTCGACCCGAAGTTTAGAACAAACTAAAAATATTATTCTAAGCTATAAAGAGCTTTTAAAATACCAAACTAAAAAGCTAGAAACATGTGTCCAAATGCTATGAACAGTATATAAACATAAAATTAATATTTTAATATATTATATTCTTATTAAATATGTTATATTAAATATATTATACATCACTTTAACTTTATACAATTGCTAATATTAAGCATAATAAAAAATATTTATTATATAAATAGAATAATGTTTAAAGTATTTAAACATTAGTTTAAATTTTATCTTAAATATATTAACATAATAGTTTATCTAAAATATATTAACATAATAGAATATAAGTCTATTTTAAAATAGTCTTCTGAAATGTTGCTTTATTTTTACTAATATAATATTATGACTATTTGTAGTTATTATTGATACAAAAATTATGGAAATAAATAAATTATCTTTTTATTATTTATTTTTTATTTTTTATGTTTTATTTTGACTGAAAATAAACACTTTGAAAGTCAAATGACTGACTAATTTGCTTAGTTTATAGTATGATTTTATAATGAATATTGACATAAGCTCCTATAAATTAACTCCCTTAAGATAGTTTCATAGTATCAATATATCTTCTCTATCTCTTCAAGTTACTTTATCTTGCATAGAGACATGGCTAGAGTTTTGGTATTAATCCTACTTCAAGTGAGCTTCTTCGCAGTGTTTGCTAAAGAGTTTGATAATCTTAAACACAAACACCATTATCACCATCACCATCATTATCACCAACTTGCCCCAACCCCAGCCCCTGTTCAACCTCCATCTTTAACTGCTATTCAATCTCTTCATCTAAGTGAATCCATCTACAAACGACACCATCATTTATCAGCTGCAGCCCCAACCCCTGCCCATGTTTCACACCACAACCACCATCACCATCACAAATCAACCCCATCCAATGCACCTACTTACTTCTTATCCACTAGTTATGAATTGAGTAAGGAGCACAAACACCACAAACATCATCACCATAAATCATCAGCCCCATCCCCAGCCCCAACCCATGGCCATGTCCATGCTCCTTCTTTAGCCCCTACTCGTCCACCCTTTCCCTTTGATACTACAATTATCTCATTGTCCACTAGTTATGAGGAGGATTTGGATCATAAGCACAACAAACACCACAAACGCCACAAACATCGTCACCATCACTCTTCATCCGCCGCCCCATCCCCTGCCTAGGTTTACACTTTCGCTCTCACTATGCATTCCTTGCATATATATGTAATAAAGGATTGTTTCCAGAGTTAAAATTACTAAAATTATTTTTATCGATGTAACAATATAAATCAAAAATTTAAACAAAAGTATGTTTACCGATTTAACAATATTTCTGCCTCTAATTCTTCTAGTTTGTTTGGTATTTCAAATCAATTAAAGTTTTAGTTTATATTATCAAAGTAGTTCACAAATTTGATCATTGTTATTTGCTTTATTAAATTACTTTGTACCCACCCACCTTTCGAAATAATTCCTTTGTACCCTCCATTTGTTATGGAAAAATTAGTTTGCGAAAGCTTCAAATGATAGCTAAGACATCCCAACTAGGCTGCTACGCCAAAACTGTCACCTATCATCTGCTACAATATAAAAAGTTCTTTCCTATCCTTCACTGAATGAAGCAAAAATATTTCATTTTAATAAAAAAGTTTATCTATGAAAAATTAATCAAATAAAAACAAGATCAAATATATGATTTGTAGCTGAAACATGATCTACTATGTTTTCGATAAATCCTTCAAGTTTTGGGAAAAATCCACAAACATTTTTTTCTCTATAATCTGAGTATGGCAACTTTTTTGTCAAATAGGAGCATATTGCGATAA
>NC_021165.2:54421445-54431626 GCF_000331145.2 Cicer arietinum
TTTTTTTTTAAATATAGATTTCAATATTGATTTTAGGCCACCAATTGTATTATAAATTTTATAAATATTTCAATAATTAGTGATATCCGATTAAGTTTTAGTCATTTATAATTTTAAAGTCCATTATAAAACTTATATTGTGATTATACTTGTTGATTTTCATATAGATCATAACAATTTTCTATAAACATTTTTTTCGCTATAAACTAAGTATGACAACTTTTGTGTCAAGCGGGATCATATTGCAATAAGCTTTTGATGTTTTAATTGATTTATGGACCAAAAATAATTTGTATGTTTTTTTGTTTTTGTTTCAGGATATAGATTTGAATATTCTTATTAGACAACCAATTGTATTATGAATTTTATAAATATTTCAATATTGTTTGATATCTGACTAAGTTTTAGTTATTAATAATTTTAAAGTCCATTACAAAATTTATATCGTGATTATACTTTTTGAATTTCATATAGATCCTAACAATTGTAATTTCATTGATTATGAAGATAGTACCAAAGGGAATCTCCTATAAAAAGGTTGTGTTGTTATGATTGGATATATTAAATTACAGTTATCATTTTCTTTAAAGCTCTCTTCTCGAAATTCAAACAAAATAGAGAATTAGAGCATGTTTGGATTTGATTCTTAAAGAGTTATTAAGGGAAACCTAGCCGACAACGTATCATAATCTAGGCTTGGGTGTTTAGTGAGTATAATGGATAACTTGAATCTTTATGAAGTTTCCCATTTTCCTTTTTATAGAGCGATCACGGTAATGACTATTGTGTTTCCTCTCTTTCAAAAACATGGTTCCCAAGCTTAGATAACTTGATATCCTCTTTAAGTGGGGAATAAAGTTATTCTTGTAATACCTTGTTTCGTATGAATGCAATAAGATGAACAAGATTGTCTCATTTCACAACTATCTAGGGCAAGCCAAAGTTAATTTCCTATTAAGAGTAATCAATGAATTAATTATGTCATTAGAGTCGTTAGCAATAAATATCTTTATAAAAAGTTATAGGTTGTTGTTGTGTTTATTTTGAGATATTATGATATGTAAAATATGTCAAACTAAATTGCTATTATAGATTGTAGTGACTGAAATGACTGTACTATGTTTTTTTATAAGAGACATGATAAATTGTGTGATGATTTGTGTTGATTATTATGAATATGATTTTGTTGATGTGATAAGAATTGTTATATACATACAAAATGAACTATACTTTGATCTTATATATTACACGATTTTGATGCACTATATGAATTATGAAAATATGTTATACTTAACCCATTCTGATGATGGTCCCCTTTGATCTTGTTATACTTTGATCTTGTGTTGCATACATCTTTATGTTCGTAACCCATTATGAAAATATGTTATACTTTGATCTTGTGTTGCATACATCTTTATGTTCGTAAGATTGTTTAGAAAATCTTTCTTGTTGAGTTAGTTGGAATCGGGAGTCTAGAAAGACCCTAAGGGACCTGACTTGATGAACAAGCCACCACTAACGAGAGTAATTCTATAAAAGTCACTAAGAGGAATGAAATTATTTTTGAAAGGTGCTACAGTTCTCCAAGAAAAATTTAGAGGAAATCTTGCATCACTTCAAGGCATTGCATGGCGATGTGTTAGAACTTGTAGGAAAATTTGCAAATCGAATTTGACATCATCAACAACTATTAATAAGTGTGTCTCCCCATCATTAATCGACCAAACTCCGACTAGAGATACCTCTCACTCATTCTCACAATATTCAACCCCATTTCAATTATTTTAATTTGCACATTTAGAGATCATTTGGAAGAGTGTTATCCAAAAATAATTCTATTTCACTTATGATTTACATTTCATGTTGAGGATGGAAACATCCAAACTCTGATCAATTGTTGCTCTTGTGCTAATGTCAAAAATAAAGGTTTCATCAACCCATCCAAAATATTCTTGAGTGTATGGCCAATGGTAAGAACATTTTAATTTACTCTCAAATTACTTTCAATATCTTAGTTTGTTAGTATGTTATTGGCTGAGGCTAAAAAGTGGTGTCAAGATATGTTGATTGTGATGGTTGTCTTATTGCAGATACTCTTGGTCAATAACAAGGGCGTTAATATATTATCAATTGTTGTTATAGGGCTGTTGAGTTGTTATTCATCTTTGGTTTATTACCTTAATATGGGTGCAATTTTCGAAGTCACCGGGACAGTTAGAGTAAGGTTATAATTTTATTAAAGTTTCCATGATTTGTCTTATTAAATGATATGTCTTAGATTTTACCACACGTGAGGAATACCTAAATTCGATATTGGTATATCTAGATATGCTATGCGGAAGAAAGAAAAGTCAAAATGAGAAATCTTAAAAATTAATAATATTTGGAAATTAAGGCCAAATGAAACCGATATTTGTAATCTAAGACCTATCAAATAAATAAAATGGTGGTTAACAAACTAAATATTAGGATTAATTAGTATATCATAATTAATTTTATCACAAATCCAAAGACAAACAAAAGTATGAAAAATGACATGGCAATGAAATGCTCACTAGTTACATTACTTCAATGTCATGTGATACCAAAACTATTCAACAGTACTTGGTGACGAGACGGTATTATCTCACAATGCAAGTGGATGAACAATCACATTTACGACCACATCCTAATATATAGACACGCCGACTCATCATGAGACTCATCTAAGTGGTTGAAATGATTAAACGAGAGTTTCACCACGACTGTTAGAGTAAGGTTATAATTTTATTATAGTTTCCATGACTTCACTAGAGATGTTTAGTTACCAATAAATTATTTTCATTTGATGACTCTTAGGAGTAACATTGAATTGAATGAAATTTAAGTTGTGCTTAACCATTCATCACATAGGATGATTAATAATTAATTGAGGATTTTTGTTAAACTATTTGATAGTAACTACTTGTGTAAAGCTAATAAAACATATCATCAACAAACACAGTAACTATGTTCCATGATGAAAAAGCTAATCACAGTTAAGAAGAAAGTTGTGTTGATTAAATCTCCATGAAGCTATAGTCTAGATACATTTTTTTTCATTACTATGTGAAAATTATCCGTCTTAATTTTATGAAAATATTTATGTACCAAGAAACATCACAAAAAAAATTTTGAAACGCAAAATTCGAATTCTTTAAAATTCATTTATGTTATGTAAATTTGGTGGGATAGTAATAAATTTTGATTTTTTTTTAAATGAAAAGGGTAAAATAGATATTTTAAGTAAAATGCGGAGATATGGGGGTAAAATTTTCTCAATTTGGTAAGGACAGGTTTTGTGCTTTTAGCAACAATGACGAAACAACTTGGATTGCCCGTTTCTCCATAATTTAAGCAAAATTTGATTAACCTTGTGAAACACAAAATTATAATGATTTATCTTAGATTTTAATGCACGTGAGGATTATTAACCTTTGCACACGAGTATTATTAGCCTTGTGATACACAATTATAATGATATGTCTTAGATTTTAATGCATGCACGTGAGGAATATTAACTTTAACTTTGTGAAACACAAAATTATAATGATTTGTCTTAGATTTTAATGCACATGAGGATTATTAAACTTGTGAAATACAAAATTATAAGATTTGAATGACGTGAGGATTATTAACCTTGTGAAACAGAAAATTATAATAATTTGTCTTAGATTTTAACGCACGTGAGGAATACCTAAATTTGATATAGTATATCTAGATATGCTATGCGGAAGAGAGAAAAGTCAAAGTGAGAAATCCTAAAAATTAATAGTATTTGGAAACGAAGGCCAAACTAAACCCATATTTGTAATCTAAGACCTATCAAACAAATAAAATGGTGGTTAGCAAACTAAATATGAGGATTAATTAGTATATCATAACTAATTTTATCACAAATCCAAAGACAAACAAAAGTATGAATAATGACATGGCAATGGAATGCTCACTAGATACATTAGTTCAATGTCATGTGATACCAAAACTATTCAATAGTACTTGGTGACGAGACGATATTTTCTCACAATGCAAGTGGATGAACAATCACATTTGCGACCACATCCTAATATATAGACACACCCGACTCATCACGAGACTCATCTAAGCGGTCGAATTGATTAAACGAGGGTTTCACATTTGCTCTCGACATTGAGGAATTATGCCAAGTCACCTAAAAAATCTTCCTAGAATACCCAGAAAGTTTGATCTCCCCTGCATGCTCAATCATGACTTCCATTATCAGGCTCATTTAGTTTTATTTCCCAACATTAATTTTAAGATTTTCACATCGTTAAGTAATGTATAAAACGCAACATACAATGGCGGCACAATTATCTTTCTCCTGTCTCAATTTTAAGTGTTGGAACCAAGTTGGTTTTATACTTAGAGTTTTGATGTTAACAAAAATATTTTATGTGAACAGTATGTTTGACTTCATAGAGTATGAAAGAATATTCATGTTTTTTAATACAATTTAAATAAAATTTGATTCGAATTTATGATTGAATAAAATATTTGACCAAGTTGAAAAGAGCATATGATCAAGATTTGAAGAAGATTTGATAAATATTATCACTAGAAGATATGATCAAGAACTGTTTGCCAGAAGAAACACTCACCAGAACATATATTTATTATTTGCAAAGACATCATTCAAATTTTGACAAAGACCAAAAATACTGAATTTGACTTAGTCATTTTCCTAATTGTGAAAGTTCAAGAACCGGTCCAACCCTATGTTGCCGCTAGATCAAAGTAAGCAATAAGAAGGAAGTTTCATATGAAGAATTTGCGAAAACAATCTTAACAAAATATGAAAAATATCAATCTAAAGAATTTACAAACTCAATCTGAACAAAATACGAACATAATCAATCTGAAGAATTTACAAACTCAATCTGAACAAAATATGAACCGTATCAATCTGAAGATTTTACAAACTCAGTCTCAACAAATACGAATATAATCAATATGAGGAATTTATAAATTCAATCTAAACAAAATATGAACAGAGTCAATCTAGAAGAAATGCTCAGATTGGATTATGGAATAAAGAGTTGGTTAAAGAACATATTATCAAAAAGCATTTTGTTTGGAATTATTTTTGAATAAGATCATTGTTGACCAAACTATGAGTGAAGATGCAATTCAAAATGAAACAAAGACTAAATTGAAGTCCTAAATTTATTTATAAATAGATACTCAAAGTTAAAGAGAAGATCATCAAAAAATTATAAAAGAGTAGAATAACTCAACCTCAAAATTTCAAACTCCTCTTAAAGTTTAAAGAGAGAAACACTTGATCAAATGAGAAACATTTTCTATGTGTTTTTCTTAGAGTGTGATAGTCATTCTTATAGTCCACTTGTTAGAAGCAACTACAGAAATTCTAAACCTTTGTATTCATATCCGATAGTACTCGTGTTATTGTGCCTTCATTAATCTGGAGATCGTTATTGAAATGGGTTTGATATAACATATTTTCACATTTCATGTAGTACATCAGACACATGTGATATATTAGATCAAAGTATAGTTCATTTTGCATGTGTAAAACAATTGGTATCACATCAAAAAAAGGACATTCATAATAATCAACACAAGTTATTGTTGGAAATGATGGAAGATAACTGGCATTGATGATGGCTTTTAATGTTGTGAATTGAAAAATGAGAAGTCCCACATAGGAGGGAACACACTCATTTATAACCTTTATAAGGTGTTAGTTTCACAATTGGGTTGGGCCCCAAGGGGCACCGCAATTTTGTGAAGGAGGGAGAACGCAAGCAAATGGACCACCACACACGCGCGCCGCCGCCCGCCTGTTCGGCCTGCTCGGCTCGGCTCAGCTTGGTTTGGTTTGGTTTGTGGTGTATTAAAGTTTTTAAACACATGAAAATTAATTATTTATTTTAATTAATTAATTGCTTGCGTTATGTCACAAGTTACCAAACTGCCATCCACAAAGTTAAAGTCAATGTTTTGTTTCATTCAAACCCTAAACAAACTAATCTTCTGTTATTTGCTTAGTCAAAACCCTAATTTGACTTAGATTCGGTTATTTGCCAAGTCAAAACCCTAAAGCTGAGTCTTTCCCACGTTTTAATTATTGCCTGGTCAAGAAGCCTAGTCAAGTCACGTTTCCTATCTCTGAGGCACGTTTCTGGTAGCCAGCTGATGGACTTCGTGCTTCTTGGATCCCCCTTTTTTTCTCAGATGCAGTTGCTGAACTCCTCTATAAATAGAGAGCTCACCTCATTTGGAAAAGCACACCAAAAGCTCTCTGTATCTGAGGCTTTTCTCACTTCTCCCCCTAATTTTCTTCTTCTTCTTCTTATTTTCTTGAGTAGCCTTCGTGCTATATTAGAGTGTCAGTCATTCGACTACCATACAGAGGGTGTAATTCTAGAACGGTTTTCTACAGTGCAGTAGAACTCCGATACAATGAATCTGGGCTGTTTTATCCTGGGGACTTCGTGGTTGATAGTTTGCCTTGCACAATTTTGGGCAGTGCCTTGAAACGTCTTAAAGAGAGCGACTTAGTCCGCGACTCAACCCAGTAATATTTTTGGTGGCATAAATTGTTTTCAAAGGTTTTCGATTTTCAAAAATAACAATTTTAAGACGTTTTTCGAACTGCCATGTCTACCGACGAAATTACTGGGCCAGGTTCATCTGCTCCTGACTACAACAAACCGTTTCGGTTTGAGGGAAGTCACTTCAAACGATGGCAACAAAAGATGCTGTTTTTTCTAACCACGAAAAAGCTTGCCAACGTTTTGAAGGATGACATTCCTGTTGTACCAGAAAAAGGTGAACAAGCTGAAAAGGATAAAATAGCTGCTGAATTAACCCAATGGGATAATAATGATTACTTATGTAAGAATTATATTCTTAATGGACTTGCTGATGATATGTATGACTACTATAGCTCCGACAGCAATACTGCTAAACAAGTTTGGGAAGTACGATACTGAGGAAGCTGGAGCCAAGAAGTATGCTGTAAGCCGCTACCTCAAATATCAGATGACAGATGACAGATCAGTGGAAGCTCAGTCTCATGAAATTCAGAAAATAGCTCACGAGATCATCACTGAAGGTATGTCCCTAGATGAACAGTTTCAGATTGCTGTTATTATTGACAAATTGCCCTCTGCTTGGAAAGAATTTAAAAATTCTCTTAAGCATAAAACTAAAGAATTCTCTCTAGAAAGTCTGATAACCCGCCTTAGAATTGAGGAGGAATCTCGCAAGCAAGACCAGAAAGATGAAATTCTTCTTGTAGCTAATAACAAGAAAAAGAAGTCCATCGGAGCAGTTCTGAAGCCAAACGACAAACAACTGAAGAATCAGAACCGCACTTCAAAGAACAACAACATGAATGGGAACCACCAAAGGGTCCCAATTGCCAGGCAACCACCACCTCCTAGAAATGGCCCTCTCCCCTTTCTCTATTACTATTGTGGGAAAGAGGGTCATATGGCACGCAAGTGTAGGTACAAGCCAAGCGCTGTAAATCAGGCCAACTTGACCGAAGAGCAATTCGTTGCAATGATAACTGAGATCAACCTCGTTGGTGGATCAGATGGATGGTGGATAGACACTGGCGCCTCACGCCATGTCTGTTATGATCGTGCTATGTTTAAAACATACACTGCTGCTGAAGATAAGAAAGTGTTGTTGGGAGACTCCCACACCACTAATGTTGCTGGAATAGGAGATGTGGAAGTAACATTCACATCTGGAAAGACCTTAATTCTGAAGGATGTAATGCACACTCCAGAAATAAGAAAGAATCTGGTCTCAGGGTTTCTTCTCAATAAGGCAGGGTTCACTCAGTCTATAGGGGCAGATTTGTACACCATTTCTAAAAATGGTATCTTTCTTGGGAAAGGGTACGCCACTGATGGCATGTTTAAATTGAATGTTGAAATGAAAAAGATGTCTCCTTCTGCTTACATGTTGTGTGATTATAATATTTGGCATGCTAGACTCTGTCATATAAACAAACATGTGATTTCAAACTTAAGTAATTTAGGCTTTATTCCAAAATTATCTAAAAAGGATTTTGAAAAATGCGATTTTTGCAGTCAAGCCAAAATAACTAAGAAATCCCATAAATCAATTGTTAGAGAAACTGAACCTCTAGAATTAATACACTCTGACATATGTGAGCTTAACGGAACGCTAACCAAAAATGGAAAACGTTATTTCATCACTTTTATTGACGATTGTTCTAATTTTACTTACGTATATTCATGACAGTCTGCAAACTCCAAAAATCAAATGTCAAGAAAGTCCGATCAATCTGAGCATATGACAAGACAATAACAAAGGAAATCCAGAACGTTTAAAACGGGAACTCCAGAATGATTATTGAAGCTCAAGAAAGTTCAAACTGACAAACCAAGAACGTTAATCATTCTCCGTTTTTCTGTACAGAGACAGCAGCTCTGTTTCTCTCTGTTTTGATCTGCATTTTTATTTCTAATCTTCTCTAGCTACACTCAAGACTCAAGACAGAGAATGCACCATCCAAGATCAATGAAGAAACGTCAAGAACACTGATTTCGTTTCAGCAAGTGTACTGAATCGTTGCAAGTAATAATAAAACGGTAGTACCGAGTGTCGAACTCAAGGATTGCGTTTTACTATTGAATTATATTTGATTACTAGAATTGAACAAAAAGGTTCCCAAGTTGATTGAAATAATGTTTGAAATTAACAACAATAATAAAATTGATCTTTTATAATGAGAAAAATGTCAGGGATGAGTTTCACTTCGAATCCAACCTTGGTGTCTAATTTGATCCTAGTTACTGAATTCCTTTATTGAATTATTACCGAATTCTCTTTATTATTCTTGCCCTAATGTCTTAGTGACAGAACCTTTAATTCCAAAGTAACCCCTAATTCCTTAGTGGATTTAAGATTAGAATTAAGCATTACCGTATAGAAATTCTCTTGTAAATTATTGCTTTGCAACTAATTTAATTGGTTTCATGACCTGCATCTATCCCTAGACTACAAATCTCATCTCAAGCATTCGTAAAGTCCACTTCCGTTTCAAAATACAAAATCGTAGAACATTTTAATGTTGATCAATCAATAAAAAGCATTAAGCACAGAGATGAGAAAAACAATTCAATAAACTCATTCATATAACTAGAAATCAAATCAGAAAAATAAGGGTTTCATCTGGTTACACTCATCCCTAACAAATAGGGTTTAGTTACTCATGACAGAGATACAAAAGATAAGGATTAAAGAAGAATTACAAGAATGATTCATGGATGATTCTTGATAAAACTGCTTCAATGGCGTTAGAAAGGTCGTCTTTGAGTTTCTATGCTAGGGCACAAGTCTCCCAAGTTCCCAAGAGTCAAAAAGATTCCTAAAACAGTAAAAATCTGCGTTTTTATGGTTGCTGGTGCGCGTCGCGCGCCCCAGGCGCGGAAAAACGCGCTCCAGGCGCGCGTTGGCAGAGTCCAATCCTGAGAAATGCGCTCCAAGCGCTCCAGGACGCGCTCCAGACGCATTTCTTCTATTGTCTGATGTATTTTGCACTTTTCTCATCTTTTGCTTCTGAATTGGGTCCCGATGTCTTCATGAAAGTTGTAGATATGGATCTTAGCTTTCATTAGCACTTGGAGTGACACTAATTTGACATCTAGAACTCCAGATATGGCTGAGATACTCCACATATGTCATGTTGATTTTTCACCAAAATTCAGCACTGCACTAAAACAAAACGCAATGTAAAATTACGACAAATTCCTACTTAATCAACGAAATAAAAACAAAAAACATTTTATTAACTCAAAGAACAAAAATCAACAAAATGTATCAAATAAATCCTTAATTTAACTGATGATTGAGGATAAATAAGACTAAAACAGTGGGAAAATATGCATATGATGAAGAGTCATCGCAAAGCGTATAGGTTTTATGACCTAAATGCGAAATTGATCATAGAATCAAATGATGTTGACTTCTATGAAGATAAATTCCCTTTCAAATCAAGAAATAGTGGGGGCAGCGGATCAAGTCAAGTTCCTGTGACAACGAGCACTGAAAGCAACAAACAAGACGAAACGGAAACTCGAAGGAGTAAGAGAGTAAGAGTTGCTAAAGATTATGGACCAGAATACATGGCCTACAAC
>NC_021165.2:54433965-54438558 GCF_000331145.2 Cicer arietinum
ATCTGGGCTGTTTTATCCTGGGGACTTCGTGGTTGATAGTCTGCCTTGCACAATTTTGGGCAGTGCCTCGAAACGTCTTAAAGAGAGCGACCTAGTCCGCGACTCAACCCAGTAATATTTTCGGTGGCATAAATTGTTTTCAAAGGTTTTCGATTTTCAAAAATAACAGTTATCATACAATTTATCACATAAAAGTCACGTCGTTTATAAAAAACATAGTAGAGTCATACAAACACCTACTACTGTATCTAAACTTATTTTTTACTAATACTCTAGTGATATAATTAATTCATTTATTATTCTAAATAGGGCATCAACCTTGGTCAGCCCCGAACGGTTGGAAAATAACGTTTTCTCATTCCTCTTATCTAATTCATATGAAACAATGTGTTACAAGGATAACCATTCTACTCATCTTAAAGAGAAGATCAAGTTGTATTAACTTCGAAACCACGTTTTCAAGAAAGAGGGAACACAACGGTTCTAATGTTGCTCTATAAAATGCCATATGTAGCCTCATAAAGCTCAAATTATCCATTCTACTCACTAAACATTCAAGCCTAAATTATTGTACATTGTCGACTAGGTTTACCTGAATAACTCTTTAATAACCGAATCCAAACATGTTATACTTATCTACGTTGTTCAAATTTCAAGAAAAGAGCTTTAAACAAACCACTTCAATAAAAGATGGGTGACAGGTGCATGTGTAGTATAGATGAGTGATCATTTTTTTGTTAGATTAGCAAGGTTAAAGTGCATAAAATTATAACCTTAGCATCTAGAGAAAGTGGTTGGTGCTCGGTCTGTACAATTATTGTGAACTACCAGAATCATCTACGGTCCTTCTATAAAAATATAAAAATAGTATCCTAATCTTAGTTTTATAAATCCAATCATAATAAGACAACAATTTTGTTGGAGGTTGTCTTTCATACTATCATACTATGTTCACAGTCATTCTAATTACAATTGTAATGATCTATATCAAATTCAACAAGTATAATCACAATAAGTTCTGTAATGGATTTTAAAATTATTAATATATAACTAAAACTTAGTCAAATAACACTTATTATTTAAATATTTATGAAATTCATAATCCAATTGGTCGTCTAAAATCAATTTTTAAAACTTTATCTTGCTAAACCAAATCAATTTGGCGCACTAGCGTCTACTTGATCGACGCTAAACCGACGCTAACTAGTGTCAGAGTCGGGGATCGATGCTAAATATGGCAGCTAAAATGGATTTTTCTAGTAATGATATGAATATCATGTTTAAACTATGTATTATATATTTGATTATTTTCTAAAGAAAATATAACATAAAATAGTTGAAATAACGAATAAATATTGCTAAAGAGTTTGATAATCTTAAACACAAACATCTTCACCATCAATCATCAGCCACAACCTCAACCCATGCCCATGTCCACCTTTCTTCTTTAACCCCTACCCATCCTCGCTTAAATGAAGCAAAAATTATTCATTTTAATACATTTTTTATGTATGAAAAATTAATTGAATAACTTTTTTAATTAACTATAAATGCTAAAATGATAATAAATAAATTAATTAGGTTATTAAAAATTAGAATCGTCCTAATTTTTTTTAAATTTTGTTTATTAACCTAATATTTCGAAATTATGAATTAATATTTTTCAAATTAATATATAAGTTATGCAAGCATTAACTAAGAATATACCAATTTGTTTATGGATTAAATAAAAAAAATTGTTTTACGAAGAAGCTTACTTGAAGTAGGAATAATACCAAGACTCTTGTCATGTCTCTATGCAAGATACAGAAAGTTGAAGTGATAGAGAAAATAAATTGATACTATATAAGTCTCCTTCAGGAGTTAATTTATCGGAGCTTATGTCAATTTTAATTATACTATAAAATACACAAACAAGTCAATCAAATGACTTTCAAAATGGTAATTTTTAGTAAAAAAAAATAGGTTTTTTTTTTTTTCTTTAATGTCAATTTTAGTTATACTATAAAATACACAAACAAGTCAATCAAATGACTTTCAAAGTGGTAATTTTTAGTAAAAAAAATAGGTAGTTTTTTTTATTTTCTTTAATTGTGTGTCAATAATAACTATAAATAGACATGATATTATGATAATAAAAATAAATTGATATTTTAGGAAACTGTTTAAAAACAGACAATTAAATATTGACATATATAATACTATTTTCGTTTATATTTATAAGTAAAAATGAGGAAATAAAAATTGATGTATTTATTTTAAATTAGACCAAATACATAAGATTTTGTTAGTTCTGTTTTGCTTATAAATAACAACAATCTAGGTCACTGTTTATGTCCATAATTGGAATAATATAATTGTCCATTAAAGGATGATATTTATGTCGATATTTATGAGTGATTAGGTGGTTTTTTTCCATTGAATTTAATGACTAATAATATAAATTATTATCTAATAATATTATAAAATAATTTATAAATTTGTTATAAAATAACTTATAAAATAATTTGATACTAATATAAATTATAAATTATTATCAAATTGTAAAATAATTTATAAATTATAAATTTATTATAAATAATTGTAAAATAATTTTATAATTTATAAATTTATAAAATAATATTATTATTGAGAGGAGGGTTGAAGGAGATTAGGCATTGAGAGGGGAGAAAGGAGAAGAGGTCCACATCAGCTAAAAGCTGATGTGGGAAATATTTGTATAGGTGGATGAAATAGAATGAGGTGGCATTCGGAGGTGAGGTGGCATTCGGGGGTCTGTTTTAAATATATATAATAGATGGACTGTTATGTTTATTTATTTAAGATATAATTTAAAATATTATTTGAATACTTTACACAAATTGTGGGAGATGAGGAGCTTATGGTTAGCTTTTGAGAGGAACTGGGAAGAAGAAAATATTTGAGAGAAGGGTAGTTGTGGCACCCTAAACCCCAAAAAAAATTTCCTTATTTTCTAAACAATGAAATTATTTCGAAACAAATAAATAAATATAAACTTTCAAACATTTTTTTTTCTTAAGGTAAAAAGTATCACATAATCACGAACACGTCGAATAGATTGAAAGGTTCCATCAAATTTAACAACTTGAAATGACAATATCCGACAACAAAATCTTTTTAGAAGTACACATACATATGTGTTAAATTAAGTGCAAATGTGGTTCCAACCCGATGTCACTCTCAGAGCGGGAATTTCCAAAATAAAAATACTCAAAATAACATCAACACAATGCATAATAATAAAGGTCTCCAAGGCATGATGACTTCCGCCTCTCCTGATGGTACTAGTCATCACCTGCAACTTACAACTCGTCTGCGTCCATCGCAAATGCCAAACACAAACAACGAGGGGGTGAGTATCGAAATTATGTAACAATATAAAATACACGAGGAGAACCCGCAAGCAATCAAATTATCACAACCTCAAAAACAGTCAAGTGTATAATATCAACGGTTTATCAAATTCATTCACAATAAGATAATCACAAGGATGAAATGCTATGCATGTCCTATACTCTATACTTCATCATTTGGTACCATCCTACTCTGAAGTACTTGGTTAGGAGACATGATACTATGCCACTACAAGAGTGGACGTACAATTTATGAATGGCCAAGTCCTCATGGATCCCCTCAACTCAACCCAAGACACATATATGCGACGGTCGGGGTACTCTTGTGTTGCACGGTAGCTCCCAGCCTTAGGGAATAACCCATTAATCCACTTAGGAATTCCCCACTAGAGGTACCCCTAAGGTCTATCAGTCTTACCTGATAGTTCGACTGTATCCCTCCATGATCAGGCTTATTCAGTTGTACTTCCTTGAATCACTAGGTTTGTCAAACCCTCCCTATATGATGACAAAATAGTTCTAACTCCAAAATCACAACTCAACAAATTTCAGTTTGACTTCACAACATTCATCATTATGTATATATATCAGTCAATCACAATTAAATCCAATATTCTGGTTTGCACTACTCACAATATCAATCACAAATAAAAGGTCAAACAGTGGCATATTCAAGTGATATCACAATTTCATTCAAGTAGCAAGAATACTCCAGTACATATCATTCACATAGTAACAATCAACATAATATTCATAAAATCAGACGGCATACAATCTTGATATAAATAATTTCACGGCAATTCTATAGGTTGCTAAATCATATTTTAATCCTCACTATTACCATTCATATTTTATTAATTAATTATTATTACTCAATAGGGCTCAACCATACGTAGTAAGCCCGGAATGAACATCTGGAAATTTCAATATTCCCGTTCATCTCACGTTATCTTATACTCATAAAATCGAACCTCATCTCACCCCTTACCTTAGAAGAAGATTTTTCCCAACGAAGCCGATCCGCTGATTTAATCTGTCTCGTCTTCGCCAACCACCGTCTCTAACAGTCCCCGAGCGAGAATAAATCAACGCAACAACCAATTACAAATTAGTTACTTGCTCCAATAGGTAATTAATTTATTAATACTAAATTGATACTTTATCTAATAATACATTAATGCAATGTAATATAATTCAAAAATATATTTAATACCGTTAA
>NC_021165.2:54438571-54441817 GCF_000331145.2 Cicer arietinum
AGTTAGCTCTAATAGAATGGAATAATAATAATAATAATAATAATAATAATAATAATAATAATAATAATAATAAGAATAATAATAATAATAATTATTATTATTATTATAATAACTTAGGCTATTATGTAATATATATATATATATATATATATATATATATCACATGAACGCAAATAATAATAATTAATTATTACTTATTATTGACTATACTTAATTTTATAACATAATCAAATAGATTAAACCATTTAGGTGAAAGAATGAATTTGCCTCTCTGCCTTATTTTGATTTCACGGCAATTTGTATGAATCGTATGTTGCCTTATCAGAACTAATTACTTACTTTAGTGAGTTTTCCTCCAACAATTCCTTTTAGAAATCAATTGCATCTAATGGTTTAGCTACTAACTTATTTTCTGGAAGTCTGTATAACAACAATTCTTATATAGCATAATCCATTTGTTGACAAAACAAGGCAAGGCTTCTAAAACTCCAAAGTAAAGACTCAAATCATGGCTATACAAATTTATTTTGGGTTCGTGGTTTTCAATTTCTTAACTTTCATCTATATATATATTGTATTACTTATCCTATTGTACTAACAAAACATGTATTATTATTAAAGCTAATTGATGGAATTAGTGAAACATACCTTATATGATTTGGTATTGAAATTGGAATTGGGATTTGAATCGGAAATTGGATCCAAATGGGAATCTGATGAAATTGGAAGTGAATTTGGAATGCGGCTGTGATTGAATTTGGAATGCGGCTAATGGAATTGCAAATCCTAATTTTTCTGAAATTGGAATGCGGCTCCTATGCGATACTCTCTGATTGGGATGCGGCTTGGTTGTTTGGAAGGCTATATATATATATTACATAATAGCCTAAGTTATTATAATAATAATAATATATAATAATAATAATAATAATAATAATAATAATAATAATAATAATAATAATAATAATAATAATAATAATAATAATAATAATAATAATAACAATAATTATTATTATTATTATTATTATTATTATTATTATTATTATTATTATTCCATTCTATTAGAGCTAACTCCTGGTATTATTTATATTTATATCAATATACATATCTATTTTTATTATTCCATTTTATTTTTATTTACTTTATTTGTAAATGACCACCACTCCTTCTTTCATAAACTTTAAGGGAGAATTTTACATACATCAAGAATTGATTCTACTTACTTCAAAAGAGAATTCTACATATTTATCTCAACTATTTTCATTTAATATTATGAATCTATACTATTAATCCCAATATATGCTTGATATACATTTCTTTCTTGAGAACTTCATTAAAAGAAGGTAGACTTTGTAATCATCTGAATTTGTTTGTAGGTGCTAAATATATTATGAGTCCTAAGGTATCCTGGTTAGCGATTCGGGAAAAACACCTCATCATACACTACACCAAAAAGATCAAACTCTATCATATCAATTTCTTGTTTGACTAGGAGCATGATTAAGGACTAAGTATACAATCTTCAATCGCAATCACCACTATATTTTAAAACATAGGGGAAAAGATACATTTATAATCATAAAATGGGATAACAAGTCTATGGTTGGAACAAATAGCTTATCTAACAATTACAACAAACCTACAACAAAATAATGAAGATCAAATTATAAATAGATAAAATGCATAAAGCTGAAATAACTAGTAGAGATTAAGTCAACGGTTATTGAGATATTATATGCTTTTTGTAGCAATTAAACCTTCACAGAAGACAAAACCTCACTAATTTCCAATGGGCGAAAGAGAGGCAAGAAAATTGTGAATAATAGTGTTGGTCGTTGGGGCATCACTATTAAACTCGAGGTGAATGTCTTAGGGTTTAACCCTAAGAATGTGATGTGAGCCTTAACTATTGGTTATTTCAGTACCAAGCTTGTAACACCCCGATTTTTAACACGCGAGTGTATTTTTTTTTTCAAAACAAATTCATATTAACAAAGAAATAAATAAGGAAATACTTTTGGATAAATATTTAAGTCGTAACACAACGACAAATAAGTCAACAGAATTTACAAAAGACTATACATCCCGAGTGATCTTTCTACAAAAAACTATACATCCCGAGTGATCTTCACGCGCCCCGCAAGATCCTCCTAACATAGCTCCAGTTAGCTGTGTCCAACTACATTCCCATCCACATGGTACTAACCAGTAGGATGGTCCTGGTTCTCATCTAAGGGCAAATCCCAGATTTCCACAATAGTTGTAAAGGGTCACCAAACGAAATTAACAATTAACACATAACATTTAAGTTTTTAAATGCACAAAATAACCTTTCAACTTAGCATGCACCTTAAAAGGGTTTTCATATGCCAAACATGCATAAACAAGGTTGAAAATTGAAGTTTTTAACAAAACTGCACTGTTGTATTCGAATACAGCATCTATGTATTCGAATACAAGGCTGTTTCAGCAGTCAGCAGCAAAAACAACATGTCTGTATTCGAATATAGCCTTTTGTATTCGACTACACATAAGTCAGCAGCAAAAACAACATGTTTGTATTCGAATACAACCTTCTGTATTCGAATATACATCAGACAACAACAGAAAAACAACAAAATTCAGCTTTTAAAAGGGTTTTGAAATCAATCAACACTTACACACAAATCCAAACAATCACACTTAGCAATTATAGCACAATCACCATGACGAATTGAGTTTCAAAAAGGTTTTGCAATCAATCACAGTTACACACAATTTCAAAGCATTCACACTTAGCAATTATAGCACAATCACCACGACAACTTTAGTTTCGAAAAGGTTTTGCAATCAATCACACTTACACAAAATTCCACAACATCCGCACTTGACAATTATAACACAATCACCATGACAACTTTAGTTCAAACACTCAATCATAATCTTGAATCAAACACGACTCGCGTGCCAAGCACCCTAATGCAATCCGTATATGCCAAAGTGCATGGACTCAGAATTCCAAACCAAAATCCTCCTCGAAGGGCCGTAAATCATAATTGTACCGCCTATCACAGGCCGAAGTAGTAAATTGTCGAGGTGCTACCTCTCACGGGTCAGCACGATTTACTAAAAACGTAAATCGTAAATGTACCTCCTATCACAGGCCGAAGTACTATTTACTGAGGTGCCACCAAAATTGTGCAGTCTATCGCAGACCTTACACAACGCGATAGTCCCCGCAAGGATAAGATGAACCAACAAATCACA
>NC_021165.2:54442036-54447586 GCF_000331145.2 Cicer arietinum
ACACGACGCGACAATCCCCGCAAGGATAAGATGAACCAACAAATCACATGGAATCATCTCGTGGCCCATCCGGTCACCACTATCACCATGGCCCATCCGGTCACCATGTACTTTGAAATGCATGAGCATACTCTGACTCTATCCACGACAATCGTTAAGTAAATGCAGATATTAAAAGATTCCCCATTTTTAATACTGATTTAACTCAAACAATTTTCACGACAATCATTAAGTAAACGCATATATTAAAAGATTCCCCATTTTTAATACTCATTTAACTCTAATGATTTTCAAATTCCACACAGAGCATACTCAGACATATTCTCAAATTCAATCCACAATTCACACCAAATCACATCAATTCATTTTTCCACAAAATCCACACAACCACATCTCAAAATTTATAAATATTAATTATGAACACGTCAAACACGACAAACACAAATCATCACAACCCACCACTCAAACACATCAAAATTTCATTTCCCCAAAACCACACATAAATGAGTTAAATTCATTTTCCAAAAAACACTCACAAATATCACCAAAAACCCAACTCTAAAATTTCACTCCTAAAAGCATTAAATCCATTTTCCCCAAATCAACACTTCAACCCTAACAAATTTCTTTTCCACCCAATCACAGATAAATCCCTAAATGCAAACTAAAAGTTTGGAAGGAGCCCTTACCTTAACGTTAGCTTTAACGAGCGATTACGGTACCACGAGTAATTCCGATAAAATCTCCGCTTGCAACATCGCTTCCAAAGTTGGTTCACTAGCACCGTAGCGTGGAGGAGAGCAACTTTCCCTTCTATCACTAGCACCGCTAACACAGTTTTTCTTCGTTTTCGAATCAAAGAGGAAGAATGAAGTTGAGAAGTTCTTGTCTTCTCACCCACCAAGCCTTGGTTCCTTTTCTTGAAGCAAAAGGAAGCAATGAAAATGAAAGAAAAAGATGGAAGAGGAAAACTGGGTCGTGAGGCAGGGAGGAGGAAGAAGAGTGAAGGAAATGCTTTTCTTTTTGTTTTCCTTACTTCGTTTTTCCTTCCTTTCTATTTCTTTCCTTTTTCCTTCCTTTCCTTTTCTTTCTATATATATATATATATAACAAATATCTAGATAATTCATAAAATTACCATTTCACCCATCACTTCCCAAACCACTTTTTGTTAAAAATATCTACCCTCGTCGCAACTCAATTGACTGATAAAATTTTCTGCAAAACAATTTTATCTAAATCTAATAAAATTTTCTGCAACACAATATATTTTTGATCTATCGCGAGGCAGGGAGGAGGAAGAAGAGCCAAGGAAATGCTTTTCTTTTTGTTTTCCTTACTTCGTTTTTCCTTCCTTTCTATTTCTTTCCTTTTTCCTTCCTTTCCTTTTCTTTCTATATATATATATATAACAAATATCTAGATAATTCATAAAATTACCATTTCACCCATCACTTCCCAAACCACTTTTTGTTAAAAATATCTACCCTCGTCGCAACTCAATTGACTGATAAAATTTTCTGCAAAACAATATATTTTTTATCTAATAAAATTTTCTGCAACACAATATATTTTTGATCTAATCTATTTTTGATCTTCTGCAACAAAATTGTCTGGTATTAAATTCTTCGTAACGTAAATAAATTATTATCCGACAAATAATTTTAATCTAATTTCCAAAAATATATTTTTGGCATTTAACCCACTAATTACCAAAAACTAGGCTAAAAGCCTAAGAACTTCAACACCAAATACCCTAAAATTGTATAATTTAGGATTTAAAAATTAAGGGTCTTACAAAGTTGCATGAGGATCTTACATATTGCACGATGATGCAATAATTTGTGTTTGCAAAATTTGTACCACATCACATGAAAATGCCTCGTGTTGCACGGTGATGGCAAACAAATAGCACATATTTTCCATTTACAATAATTTGTGTTTGCAAAAGTCTAGGGCAACTGTGTCTTCATATGACGAGATGCATTGGTTTTGTGAAAATTTAATATTTTTTTCCTCTAATGTTATACAAACACAACCTAAACTCCCAAACACAAACAAATCATCAACATCATAATTAGGATCATCAATAATACGTAAATATAAAATAAGGTCACATTACATGTAATGGGATGAAACTCGACGCGATGCTCCTCTAATAGGTCTAAATACAAAGCATACGCAGGAAAAAATAAAACATAGGGGCAGACATACATGTATAATCATCAAATGGGTATGGTTATGTAAGACCCGTAATTTTAAAGTACCTTTTATGTATTTTTGGTGTATTTTGGATTTTGGCTCGGAGGCTTTTAAGCCAAAGTTAATAATATTTTGGAGTTTTATAATCAAAAAGATATTTTGATGCCAATTAAAATTTCTCGTCGATAAATAAATTGAATTTAACTGCGATAAATCCTTTACGGAGAATTTAAGGCGTTTCGGGTGAAACGGTAATTTAACAAATATCTAGATTTTGAGATATTTGTTAAGTTATATTTATTAGGTTTATATATGTTTGTTTGGAGGGAAAAAGAAAGGAAAACTAGAGGGAAGGAAAAGGAAAAGAAAAGAGTATATAAAGGAAAGAAGGAAAAGGGAAGAAAGGAAAAACAAAGGAAAGAAAAAGAAAGGAAGGAAAATTGGAATTTTCCATCTTCCTCCTTTGTTCGACCGCGAAGCTTTTCCCTCCTTTCTCTCATTTTCATTTTCGTCGCTTTCTTTTCTTCAAAACTAGTAACCCAAGGTTGGGGGAGAGTTAGATCAAGGTTTTCGCAACTCCACTCTTCCTCTTTAACTCGAAAACGAAGAAAAACGGTTTTTGAGATCCAAACACAAACCCCTCCGTTTCTTCTAGATCCAAACCTCATTTCTCGAAGAGATAGAAGGGAAAGTTTTTTTGAAAATCGTTTCGGTAAATGAGTATTAAGAATGGGGAATCTCTTAATATGACTGTTTGCTTAACGTTTTGTTTTGAAAATCATTAAGTTAAATCGGTATTAAGAACGGGGAATCTCTTAATGACTTATTTAATTAATGTTGTTTGAAAGTCGTTTAAGTAAATGGGTATTAAAAATGGGGAATCTTTTAATACCTCGGTTTACTTAATGTGTATTTGAGGAAAATGTTTAAGTTAACTGGGCGTTGAGAATGGGGAATCTCTTAATGTCTCGGTTACTTAACTATCGTTTTTGAAAATCGTTTCGGTAAATGAGTATTAAGAATGGGGAATCTCTTAATATGACTGTTTGCTTAACGTTTTGTTTTGAAAATCATTAAGTTAAATCGGTATTAAGAACGGGGAATCTCTTAATGACTTATTTAATTAATGTTGTTTGAAAGTCGTTTAAGTTAAATGGGTATTAAAAATGGGGAATCTTTTAATATCTGTATTTGCTTAACGATTGTTGTGAATGGAGTCTGTGTATGCTCATGCATTTCATTTTGGTAAATTGTGTTGACCCGTGATAGGTGACACCATGGTAACTGTACTGACCCGTGATAGGTGGTACATTTACGATTTCCGCTTTTTCTTTTAGTAAATCGTGTTGACCCGTGATAGGTGACACCATGGTAACTGTACTGACCCGTGATAGGTGGTACGTTTACGATTTACGTTTTTGGTGAATTGTGCTGACCCGTGATAGGTGGCACCTCGGTAAACAGTATTGGTCTGTGATAGGCGGTACGTTTACGATTCCCGCTTTTTCTTTTAGTAAATCGTGTTGACCCGTGATAGGTGACACCATGGTAACTGTACTGACCCGTGATAGGTGGTACATTTACGATTTCCGCTTTTTCTTTTAGTAAATCGTGTTGACCTGTGATAGGTGACACCTCGGTAAACTGTACTGACCCGTGATAGGTGGTACGTTTATGATTTACGCATTTTAGTAAATCGTGCTGACCCGTGATAGGTGGCACCTCGGTAAACGATACGGGCCCGTGATAGGCAGTACGTTTATGGTTTACGCTTTTTAGTAAATCGTGCAGACCCGTGATAGGTGGCACCTTGGTAATCGGTACTTTGGCCTGCGATAGGCGGTACAATTATGATTTACGGCCCTTCGAGGAGGGTTTTGGTTTGGAATTCCGAGTCCATGCATTTTGGCATATACGCATTGCATTAGGGTGCTTGGCACGCGAGTCGTGGTTGATTTGAGTTTTATGATTAAGTGATTTGAATTTGAGTCGTTGTGGTAATTGCGTTGAAAATGCTAAGTGTTATGTGTTGATTGTTGTGTGTAAGTATGATGGTTATCGAGATCCCAATTGCCGTGGTAATCGTGTAGGAATTGCTAAGTGTTAGGTTGTGAACTTGATTAGGAATGACTTGAGTTAATGCATGAAATTTTGGAAAAACGATCAGGGAAATCGATTTCCCAATCGATTGGATGAGTTGCAGGAAGTTCACCATTTTGACCTAATCGATTTGCCAATCGATTGTATAAATATGTCTTTCAAAATCTTTTAAGAAATCGATTTGGAAATCGATTGGTAGAGAGGCAGGAACTCAGCAAAACTGCCAAAATCGATTTGGAAATCGATTTGGCAACACAGGGACTCATCAGAACTGACAAAATCGACTTAGAAATCGATTTGGTCATGCAAAAACTCAGCAGAACTGACCAAATCGATTTGGCAATCGATTGGCTCAGCAAAAGTCCTCATTTTGAGTTAGATAATCGATTGCTCAATTGATTTATCAATGCTTTGGTCAGTTATGTATTACTTGATGGTTGGAGAACTTCATTTTGAGTTCATTGTTAATTGGCAAGCATTATATGAACTTTTAGCATATGGAAAATCCTGTTAAGGTGCATGCTTAGTTGAAAAGTTGTTTTGAGCATTTAAAAACTTAATTGCTATGTGTTAACTGTTATTTTTTTGGTTGGTGACCCTTTACAATTATTGTGGAAATCTGGGCTTTGCCCTCAGATGAGAGTCAGGACGGTCATACCGGTTCGTACGGACGGGAATGGAGATGGGAACGTTTGACTGCAGTCACGTTAGGAGGATCTCACGGGGCGCGTGGAGATACTCAGGGTGTATAGCTTTTTGGTAGGATGATCAGATTAGGATGATGTATAGGGACTAGGTGTCCTTCTGTTTGGATTGGAGTATTTTTAGTTTGGGAAAACTGTATTTATACTATCATTGTCAGTTCGACTTCTTATGTGAATGGGTTCCATGTACCATTTATGGTTATGTAAATGTTTTGGATTTATAATTGGAGAAACCTTTCCGCTGCTTGTAAATTATAATGACTCAATTATTTATCCAAAGGCATTTCTTTATCTATTTCTCTGTTTTAGTTTAATTACTTTTGAAAAAAAAAATATACCCTCGCTTTGAAAAACGGGGTGTTACAGGTTATGTAAAACCTGAAATATAACTCCACACACACATCATTACATAATCAATCATCCTCAAATGATATTCTCAAACTCGTTCCTAACTGTTAAATGCAGTTAAGTATGTTTTAACTCTATCCTATTGCCATTAACTAAATATAATGTAATTTCCCTAGTGCGCAAACTATCTCAATAA
>NC_021165.2:54447729-54453132 GCF_000331145.2 Cicer arietinum
TCAAATCTTTATATTTATTTATTCACAATTACTTCATCACATTCTAAATCAATCATCATTTAATTCATGAAACATAATAAATCATTCTACTTGTTAAAAATCAAGTTGGTTTGAAGAACTATGACCCTTACTTGTTTTAATGATAACAAAATTATTTTGTGGTAATAAGGTAAAGCATTAATGTTCAGATTAAGTGTGCAATTCTCATACTAAATTTATTTGAAATGACTTTACGCTGAATCTTCTCATGATTGGAATAAGTTAAAGGAATACCAAGACTACAACAAGCATATGACCTCCCTGCCTCTGAGAAACCAAGTGATTGTTTGCCTCTAATAATCATATCAAGGATCATATTGTTTGATTGTGTATAAAAGTCAGTGCTCTGATGGAAAGTCAACGTCGTGAAAAAACAATATTATGAAACGTCAATGCTATTGTGGAAGTAATTGTTTTGAAATACTAAGCTTTCAAAAAGTAAAAGCTATAAAAATTCAATGCTCTAAATAGTCAGTGCTATATATAAGACAAATTTTTGGTGCATCACTTGTCCAACACTTTGAATCTATTATTTGTCTAAAGGTCTATGTAACATACTTTAAGCATGAAATCTTCTACTCTTTATGTTTCCATAATAATTACAAGGACAATTTTTGGACAAGCTTTAATGCTGAATTAATCCTTGTAGTGTTGGAAAGTGTCAGGAGCATTGCATAGGCCGAAGGGCATCCTGCTATAGGCAAATGTGCCGAAAAGGCAAGTGAACGTGGTCTTTTCTTGGTCCTCTAGTGCAATATGGATCTGATAATAACCAGAAAAACCATCAAGAAAACAATAATGTGACTTACCAGCCAATGAATGGTAAAGGAAAATGATCATTTCTAGTTGTATAGTTTAGTCTTCTGTAATCGATGCATACCCTCCAGCTGTTCTACACTCATATGGGGATAAGTTCATTACTTTCATTTTTAACCACTGTGTGTCCAGTTTTCTTAGGGACTACCTGCACCAGACTCACCCATTAACTATCAGAGATGGGGTATATAATGTCTGCTTGCCAGAGCTTTGTCACTTCTTTTGTTACAACATCCAAAATTAATGGGTTAAGTCGCCTTTGGGGATGTCTGACTGATTTTACCCGATACACATGGATGGACTAATACCAGGAACATCAGCCAAGGTCCATCCGATTGCCTTCCTGTGTTTTCTCAAAATCTGCAACAGCTTATCCTCCTGTTCATCTTCAAGTTTGGTTGAAACAATCACAGGTAACTTGCCATTTCCTTCTAAATTTGCATATTTCAAATTTTCAGGAAGTGGTTTAAGCTCTATAGTCGGTGGCTTTTCAATGGAGGATACAACACTAGTAGCCGAAGCTAAGTCTGCAAAATCAATTATGTTAGTAGAAATATCAATATTAGCACAATGATCAACCTGCAAGACAGCTTCGATCTCAGCACACACAGAGCACAATTGAGTATCTATACAAAACTCACAAGTATAAATATTATCAAAATCAGACAATGAAGGAAAATCAGTAGCAAACATATTGGGGTAAGTGTCATCAACCAAATCAACAAGCTATTCATTTTGAAAAATAGAATGCTCTTCCATGGGGTGTTTCATAATGCTATCACTGAATTCCATGGATAGAGTTCCACCATGCACATCAATTTTTGTTCTAGCAATTTTCAAGAATGGTCTGCTTAAGATGATAGGCGCCCTATTGGACTTGTTATCTCCCTCCATATCCATAATGTAAAAGTCTGCATGAAATATCAATTCATTAACTCGAACAAGTACATCCTCCACAAGTCCAGCAAGATGGGCATTGCTCCTGTTCGCCAATTGAATGGTAACACTTGTACTCTGTAAAGGTCCCAGAGCAAGAGAGTTAAAAGTAGATGTAGGCACAACATTACCTTTTAAAATAACATTTTCCAATTGAGTATTGCATATGGTACATGGAATGGAAAAAGTTCCTGGATATTTGCATTTATGAGGAATGGGTTGAATGAGGGCTGAAATATTTCACCCCATGTTTACTCTTTCATTGCCTTTTAACCTTCTCTTGTGTGTGCACAAATCCTTTAGAAATTTTGCATATCTTGGAATCTATTTAATAGCTTCAAGGAGGGGAATGTTCACTTCCACCTTCATAAATGTATCCAGGATCTCATTGTCCTTATATGCCTCGTACATTTTTCTTAGTCTTCACTACTCTTTGAGGAAAAGGAAGTGGTATATTTTGCTCAATATCAACAGTTTCAGGTATCAAAGTGTCATCAGCAACCTTGTTATTTTTCACTGCAGTTTCATGTACCTTTGGTATTTCAACAGCTTTCCCAAACCTTAATGTAATTGCACTCACATTGGGAGTATTTGGATTTACAACTGACTGTGCAGGAAATTGGTTTGACCCTTGAGTCTGCAATGGATTAATTGAAGTGGCTAGCTGACAAATATTTTTTTTCCAAATTTTGAATGGTGGAATATGTTCTTTGTTGAAATTGGAGATTCTAAACAGTCATCTGCTTAACGAGGTCCTTTAATGAAGATGCATTGTTTTGTTAATGAGGAATATTTTGTTGCTTCTTCTTAGGTTGTTGTTGTGCTGATGAATTCCCCCATCTCAGGTTTAGATGGTTTCTCCAACCAAGATTGTACCTGTTAGAAGACAAATCATAGTTGACTTGAGGATTGTATATATTTGCTGCATATGCTTGAGGAGCATCAGCAATTGGATCTTCTTGCAATGTAGGACATGAACCTGTAGGATGCTCTAGAGAAGTGCACATACCACAGACCAATGCTTGTGTTTTACCTATTGCCAATTTTTTTACAAAAGATGTAAGCTCATCAAGTCTGCCTTCTAAATTCTTGTGGGAAGAAGCTTGAATTTCATTCACACTCCTTGTCAACACTGCTGAAATGCTTCTAGTTGTAAACTGTTGAGAATTAATGGACATGTTCTCAATCAAAGCCTTTGTCGCTACTGGGGTCTTATCGACAAGTGCTCCCCCACTAGCAGCATCCAAAATGCTTCTATCCATAGGTAGCAAGCCTTCATAAAGATAATGGATGAGCAATTGTTCAGAAACCTAGTGATGAGGACAGCTAGAAACTAATTTCTTGAATCTCTCCTAATACTCATATAATGATTCCCTATCAATTTGTCTGATGCAA
The DNA here is from genome assembly GCF_000331145.2 of Cicer arietinum. Classification (NCBI taxonomy): domain Eukaryota; kingdom Viridiplantae; phylum Streptophyta; class Magnoliopsida; order Fabales; family Fabaceae; genus Cicer; species Cicer arietinum. The sequence continues at coordinate 54,450,916 of NC_021165.2, forward strand.
CATATTTCTTTTCAGATTGAAGCAGCTCTTGAGGTAGGGAATAGTTTTTCTAGAAACAATATCTTGAGATCATTCCAACTTGTAACAGAATCTGGTTGAAGGTAGTATACAACGAAGGAGGTGAGTTTCAAAATCATGTTAATAGTATAATATAAGTAAGAAGAACACGCAACAATCATAATAGACCGTATCATAATCACATTACGATATATCAAAATATTTAAGTAAATAGTATCATATTATAACATCAAATTCACTCAAGTAAGATAATCATCTCATTATAATATGCATCAAATCATCTAAGAGTAATTATTATTACTTTTGAACCACATCAATCACCACAAAACAATCACAAGTAAATGCAATGCTATGCATGAGCTTAGACTCTACTTCACAATGTGGTACCGTTCTAACTCTGAAGTACTTGGTTAGGAGGCTTGATACTATGCCACCATCCTAGTGGACGGACAATTAAAATTGGCTCTGTCCTCATAGATCCCCTCAACTCAACCAGAGAAACATGTACGCGACAGTCGAGGGAAACGTGTGTTGCGTGGTAGCTCCCGATATATGGAGTGCGACCTCCAAGTCACCTAGGAGTTCCCCACCCGAATACCTCCAAGGTCTAACAATCTTGCCTTAAGGCTAGATAGCAGACATGTCTATGAGATCGCAATTTTGGGGCAATCCGAGACAGTCGCCTACGAAGTGGGTTTTTTTTTACTAGCAACATGTCTATGAGATCGCAAACAAGCCTATCCGACCTGTAGAGCAACAAAACACGAAGAACAATTGTTAGGATGATTAGTAATACTCTAAAACTGGTTTATATTGGTTAATATTGTTAACAGAGTGTCCCCGGCAACGACGCCAATTTGATCCGTTGTCGCACACGGGTCAAATACAATTGATAAAATGTAAATAGAGGTAATAACTCGAATCGTTTCTCAAGAACTTCTGATATAATAATAATAACTGAATTGAAAGTTGAAATTTAAAAGGGGTGTTTTAGATTTTTGATTTAACAGATAAGCAAGATGATTAATCAACTTATTCGAGTTTCAAATCTATCAATGAGTTTAATGTCTAATTCGTGATTCTATTCTTATTTAACTATAGAATTGATCAAACAAGCGTAGTCGATCCTATGGGAATTTGGGTTCTTTGATTGGATTAAGCATCACAATCATCAAAATATTACAATTAACGATCAAGAGTCGTATAATTATAATTCAATTAAATTAGAAACCGAAACCAAATTATGTCAAATAAATTTAATCGATCCTATTGAAATTCAATTTAAGCAATCAGAATATCAATATAATCAAATAAACAACAATAGAATCATGAATTCGAAATTGACAGTGTAACCTGAATCTCAAGATGTTGATGAAACTCTGAACCCGTGGATTAATCTTATCAAACTAGTCTTCCATGAAATTAACATAAAAACTGTTTATTTCTTGTAGAAATCTGAATCCAAAAAATTTTATCCGTAGAAAAGAAACAAAATTGCCAACATATAGTACTCGATATTGGGCTTTAGGGTTTAAAAACAAGTGACCCGCTAGTTAAAATTATTACAAAAGTCCAGATTATGAATTCTATAATTTAGGAATAGTAGAGTTCGACATTGGGCTTTTAATCCAACACTTTATTCCAACACAAAAGTTATAGCTCTGATTTTTAGCTTTCTAACGCTTGCTCATATGCGCCAATCTAATACCTAGAGCTCAAGTTATGACCTAAAGAGTGAGCAAGGGTTAAAATGCAAATTATAAAATTATAATTCAAATTCGACCCGAAGTTTAGAACAAACTAAAAATATTATTCTAAGCTATAAAGAGCTTTTAAAATACCAAACTAAAAAGCTAGAAACATGTGTCCAAATGCTATGAACAGTATATAAACATAAAATTAATATTTTAATATATTATATACTTATTAAATATGTTATATTAAATATATTATACATCACTTTAACTTTATACAATTGCTAATATTAAGCATAATAAAAAATATTTATTATATAAATAGAATAACGTTTAAAGTATTTAAACATTATTTTAAATTTTATCTTAAATATATTAACATAATAGAATATAAGTCTATTTTAAAATAGTCTTTTGAAATGTTGCTTTATTTTTACTAATATAATATTATGACTATTTGTAGTTATTATTGATATAAAAATTATGGAAATAAATAAATTATCTC
>NC_021165.2:54455546-54467798 GCF_000331145.2 Cicer arietinum
TTTCAAAAACATGGTTCCCAAGCTCAGATAACTTGATATCCTCTTTAAGTGGGGAATAAAGTTATTCTTGTAATACCTTGTTTCGTATGAATGCAATAAGATGAACGAGATTGTCTCATTTCACAACTATCTAGGGCAAGCTAAAGTTGATTTCCTATTAAGAGTAATCAATGAATTAATTATGTCATTAGAGTCGTTAGTAATAACTATCTTTATAAAAAGTTATAGGTTGTTGTTGTGTTCATTTTGAGATATTATGATATGTAAAATATGTCAAACTAAATTGCTATTATAGATTGTAGTGACTGAAATGACTGTACTATGTTTTTTTATAAGCGACATGATATATTGTGTGATGACTTGTGTTGATTATTATGAATATGATTTTGTTGATGTGATAAGAATTGTTATATACATACAAAATGAACTATACTTTGATCTTATATATTACACGATTTTGATGCACTATATGAATTATGAAAATATGTTATACTTAACCCATTCTGATGATGGTCCCCTTTGTATAAGGAACTCCTTAGAACGCTATGGGAGAAAGGTAATTGTGAGGGGGTTGTATCTTGTGTTTCATACATCGTTATGTTCGTAACATTGTTTAGAATGTCTTTCTTGTTGAGTTAGTTGCAATCGGGAGTCTAGAAAGAGCCCAAGGGACCTGACTTGATGAACAAGCCACCACTAACGAGAGTAATTCTATAAAAGTCACTAAGAGGAATGAAATTAGTTTTGAAAGGTGCTAAAATTCTCCAAGAAAATTTTAGAGGAAATCCTGCAACACTTCAAGGCATTGCATGGCGATGTGTTTGAACTTGTAGGAAAATTTGCTAATCGAATTTGACATCATCAACAACTATAAATAAGTGTGTCTCCCCATCATTAATCGACCAAACTCCGACTAGAGATACCTCTCACTCATTCTCACAACATTCAACCCCATTTCAGTTGTTTTGATTTTCACATTTAGACATCATTTGGAAGAGTGTTATCCAAAAATAATTCTATTTCACTTATGATTTACATTTCATGTTGAGGATGGAAACATCCAAACTCTGATCAATTGTTGCTCTTGTGCTCATGTCAAAAATAAAGGTTTCATCAACTCATCCAAAATATTCTTGAGTGTATGGCCAATGGTAAGAACATTTTAATTTACTCTCAAATTACTTTCAAGATCTTAGTTTGTTAGTATGTTTTTGGCTGAGGCTAAAAAGTGGCGTCAAGATATGTTGATTGTGTTGGTTGTCTTAGTGTAGATACTCTTGGTCAATAACAAGGGCGTGAATATATTGTCAATTGTTGTTATAGGGCTGTTGAGTTGTTATTGATCTTTGGTTTATTACCTTAATATGGGTGCAATTTTCGAGGTCACCGCGACGGTTAGAGTAAGTTTATAATTTTATTAAAGTTTCCAATTTTCGAGGTCACCGAGACAGTTAGAGTAAGGTTATAATTTTATTAAAGTTTCCATGATTTGTCTTATTATAATGATTTGTCTTTTAACGCACGTGAGGAATACCTAAATTCGATATTGGTATATCTAGATATGCTATGCAAAAGAAAGAAAAGTCAAAATGAGAAATCCTAAAAATTAATAATATTTGGAAATTAAGGCCAAATTAAACCGATATTTGTAATCTAAGACCTATCAAATAAATAAAATAGTGGTTAACAAACTAAATATGAGGATTAATTAGTATATCATAACTAATTTTATTACAAATCCAAAGACAAACAAAAGTATAAATAATGACATGGCAATGGAATGCTCACTAGATACATTACTTCAATGTCATGTGATACCAAAACTATTCAATAGTACTTGGTGACGAGACGATATTATCTCACAATGCAAGTGGATGAACAACCACATTTGGGACCATATCCTTATATATAGACACACCCGACTCATCACGAGACTCATCTAAGAGGTCGAAATGATTAAACGAGGGTTTCACTGCGACGGTAAGAGTAAGGTTATAATTTTATTAAAGTTTCCATGACTTCACTAGAGATGTTTAGTTACCAATAAATTATTTTCATTTGATGACTCTTAGGAGTAACATTGAATTGAGTGAAAGTTAAGTTGTGATTAACCATTCATAACATAGGATGATTAATAATTAATTGAGGTTTTTTGTTAAACTATTTGATAGTAACTACTTGTGTAAAGCTAATAAAACATATCATCAACAAACACAGTAACTATGTTCCATGATGAAAAAGCTAATCACGGTTAAGAAGTTGTGTGTTTTAAATCTCTATGAAGCTCTAGTCTAAATACATTTGTTTTCATTATTATGTGAAATTAAATTATTCGTTTTAATTTTATGAAAATATTTACATTCCAAGAAACATCACAAAAAAAATTTTGAAACCCAAAATTCGAATTCTGTAAAGAAAAGTCAAAGTGAGAAATCCTAAAAATTAATAATATTTGGAAGTTAAGGCCAAACCAAACCCATATTTGTAATCTAAGACCTATCAAATAAATAAAATGGTGGTTAACAAACTAAATATGAGGATTAATTAGTATATCATAACTAATTTTATCACAAATCCAAAGACAAACAAAAGTATGAATAATGACATGGCAATGGAATGCTCACTAGATACATTACTTCATTAATGTCATGTGATACCAAAATTATTCAATAGTACTTGGTGACGAGACGATATTATCTCACAATGCAAGTGGATGAACAATCACTTTTGTGACCACATCCTAATATATAGTAGACACACCTAAAAAATCTTCCTAGAATACGAACATAATCAATCTGAAGAATTTACAAACTCAATCTGAACAAAATATGAACCGTATCAATCTGAAGATTTTACAAACTCAGTCTCAACAAATACGAATATAATCAATATGAGGAATTTATAAATTGAATCTAAACAAAATATGAACAGAGTCAATCTAGAAGAACTGCTCAGATTGGATTATGGAATAAAGAATTGGTTAAAGAACATATTATTAAAAAGCATTTTGTTTAGAATTATTTTTGAATAAGATCATTGTTGACCAAACTATGAGTGAAGATGCAATTCAAAATTAAACATAGACTAAATTGAAGTCCTAAATTTATTTATAAATAGATACTCAAAGTTAAAGAGAAGATCGTCAAAAAATCATAAAAGAGTAGAACAACTCAACCTCAAAATTTCAAATTAATCTTAAAGTTTAAAGAGAGAAACACTTGATCGAATGAGAAACATTTTCTAAGTGTTTTTCTTAGAGTGTGATAGTCATTCTTATAGTCCAATTGTTAGAAACAACAACTGAAATTCCAAACCTTTGTATTCAAATCCGATAGTACTCGTATTAGTGTGCCTTCAATAATCTGGAGTTGTCAAATTGTGTGGAGAAGACTTGACTTGTAGAGTCAAGGTATGTGTGTTTCTCAAAAGTTTGGGGTTGTTAGACTGTTTGAGAACACTAGCTTATAGGGTCTACTGCTTTGTAATTCAAAATGCTGAATTAGTGGATTAAATCCTTTTGAGTGAAGGGACTGGATGTAGCCAAGTTAGTGGTGAACCAGAATAAATTACTTGTGTCACTTTATTCCTACACTCCTTAGTTTTGTTATTGTTTTCACTCCAAGTAAATCATCAAGTCTGAACTAGTTTAATCAAATAATTGAAAAGTTGTCAACTTTGTCAAACACAATTCAACCTCATTTATCGTGTTTGCACCTTCACTAAGTCATTCCTTTTACAAAGGAGATCGTTATTGAAATGGGTTTCATATAACATATTTTAACATTTCATGTTGTACATCAGACACATGTGATATATTAGATCAATGTATAGTTCATTTTGCATGTGTAAAACAATTGGTATCACATCAAAAAAAGCACATTCATAAAAATCAACACGAGTTATCACACAATTTATCACATAAAAGGAACGTCGTTTATAAAAAAACATAGTAGAGTCATACAAACACCTACTACTGTATCTAAACTTATTTTTTACTAGTACTCTAATGATATAATTAATTCATTTATTATTCTAAATAGGGCATCAACCTTGGTCAACCCCGAACGGTTGGAAAATAACATTTTCTCATTCCTCTTATTTAATTCATATGAAACAATGTGTTACAAGGATAACCATTCTACTCCTCTTAAAGAGGAGATCAAGTTGTATGAGCTTCGAAACCACGTTTTCAAGAAAGAGGGAACACAACCTCTACAAAAAAAAGTACCTACTGTGACACTCAATTTTTTGTGATATATTTTTATCTGTCACTAAAACCATATTTTAGCTACAATTAACGTGTCACTGTTTCTAAAAAATATTAATCAGTATCAATATTTGGTTTGTTTCTTAATGTTTTCGTGTTGACCACCTGTTTGATAAAATTACATATCTAGGTTTTAACTCTATATTTTACTTTTGATTTTCTATCTTAAACTCGACCATCTGTTTGATAAAATTACATATCTAGGTTTTAACTCTATATATTTTACTTTTGATTTTCTATCTTAAAACTCGTTTTTTGTTATGCTATAGGAAGAGTTAGTTGTTGTAGATTCATGATAATTTACTTTTCTTAGGGTTTGAACTTCATATGTTATTATTATTGTTGTTGTTGTTACTTTTGCTTTGATTTTCCTTTCAAATAGTTGATTTATTATTCTGTGTGATTCAGTTCATGATGGTTGATTGTCCAATATAGTAAATCAGTTGGTGGTATACTGTGTGCAGCCCGGCAGTTATGCCTCTTGTAATTCCAACTTTTGACTATTTTACTGATTTGTGATTGTTTGGAATGTTCTGATAGTAAATAATTCTAATCAAATTCTGATATTCAATCAGTTGGATGCCTACTAATGTGCCCACACTTACACGTTGATGGTTTAAATAGCAAATGTTGTTTTAAACTTTATGAACATAAAGTTATTATATTTGTCCAACTTTAGCATGTATCCTTGCACCTGTTGCTTTTTCACTTGATTCAGCTTATGGCTTCAAATGTAGAAAGGTCAAATTTGTTTTGTAGCAGTTTTGCAATTGAATTTCTTTTAAGTTGTTGATTTTGGAGATGCAGGTATATGACAAGGGCAGCTGGTTCGTTTCTTCCAAAGATATTCCCAAGTTTTGTAGAAGCGTAATTCTTTTTAGCATGTTTCCTTCTCGAATACGCTATCAGGATATGGGTGAAAGTAACTTTACTGTTGACACAGGAGCCTGAAGTTTCAACACCAAATGAGCCTAAATTTAAATTTAATTTACTGTAAGTTTTAGTGACAGATAATACTGTAGAAATAGACTAATTCTTTATTTATATTTATCTAGGTTTTAGTGATAGTCATTATTGTAGGTAGAAATAAAAAACATATAGTGACAATCCTCAGAACATGTAGTGACAGCCTTCAAAGTGTAGCAGGACGCCCCCTTAAAGTTGACACTAGATTTGGGTGTCACTCAAAGTATTATTGACTTTTACCTACAGTTTTTAACTTTTAGTGAAACATTTTGTGTGTCACGATAGGTCAATTTTTTTGTAGTAAACGGTTCTAATGTTGCTCTATAAAATGCCATATGTAGCCTCATAAAACTCAAATTATCCATTCTACTCACTAAACATTCAAGCCTAGATTATTGTACAATGTTGACTAGGTTTACCTGAATAACTCTTTAATAACCGAATCCAAACATGTTATACTTATCTACGTTGTTCAAATTACAAGAAAAGAGCTTTAAACAAACCACTTCAATAAAAGATGGGTGATAGGTGCATGTGTAGTATAGATGATTGATCATTTTTTTTTGTTAGCTTAGTAAGGTTAAAGTGCATAAAATTATAACCTTAGCATCTAGCGAAGGTGGTTGGTGCTCGGTCTGTACAGTTATTGTGAACTACCTGAATCATCTGCGGTCCTTCTAAAAAAATAGTATCATAATCTTAGTTATAAAAATCCAAATCATAACAACACAACAATTTTGTTGGAGGTTGTCTTTCATACTATCATACTATGTTCACAGTCATTCTAATTACAATTGTAATGATCTATATCAAATTCAACAAGTATAATACCAATATAAATTTTGTAATGGGTTTTAAAATTATTAATATATATCTAAAACTTAGTCAAATAACACTTATTATTTAAATATTTATGAAATTCATAATCCAATTGGTCGTCTAAAATAAATTTTCAAAACTTTATCTTGCTAAACCAAATCAATTTGGCGCACTAGGGTCTACTTGACCGATGCTAACTAGCGTCGGAGTCGGGAGTCGACGCTAAATATGGCAGCTAAAATGGATTTTTTTAGTAGTGATATGAATCTCATGTTTAAACTCTGTATTATATATTTGATTATTTTCTAAAGAAAATATAACACAAAATAGTTGAAATAACTAATAAATATTGCTAAAGAATTTGATAATCTTAAACACAAACATCATAACCATCAATCATTAGCCACAACCCCAACCCATGCCCATGTCCACCTTCCTCCTTTAACCCCTACCCATCCTCGCTTAAATGAAGCAAAAATTATTCATTTTAATACATTTTTTATTAAAAATTAAATGAATAATTTTTTTAATTAACTATAAATGCTAAAATGATAATAAATAAATTAATTAGGTTATTAAAAATTAGAATCTTCCTAATTTTTTTTAAATTTTTTTATTAACCTAATCTTTCGAAATTATGAATTAATATTTTTCAAATTAATATATAAGTTATGCAAGCATTAACTAAGAATATACCACTTTGTTTATGGATTAAATAAAAAAATTTGTTTTACGAAGAAGCTCACGAAGACTCTTGTCATGTCTCTATGCAAGATACAAAAACTTGAAGTGATAGAGAAAATAAATTGATACTATATAAGTCTTCTTAAGGAGTTAATTTATAGGAGCTTATGTCAATTTTAGTTATACTATAAAATACACAAACAAGTCAATCAAATGACTTTCAAAGTGGTAATTTTTAGTAAAAAAAAATTGGTAGTTTTTTTTATTTTCTTTAATTGTGTGTCAATATAACTATAAATAGACATGGTATTATGATAATAAAAATAAATTGATATTTTAGAAAACTGTTTAAAAATAGACAATTAAATATTGACATATATAGTACTATTTTTGTTTATATTTATAAGTAAAAATGAGCAAATTAAAAATGATGTATTTATTTTAAATTAGACCAAATACATAAAATTTTGTTAGATCTATTTTGCTTATAAATAAAAACAAATGGACTGTTATGTTTATTTATTTAAGATATAATTTAAAATAATATTTGAATACTTTACACAAATTGTGGGAGATGAAGAGCTTATGGTTAGCTTTTGAGAGGAACTGAGAAGAAGAAAATATTTGAGAGAAGGGTAGTTATTTTGTTTGAGAGAATACTTTGTTTTTTTTTTTTATTTACTTTATTTGTAAATGACTACCACTCATTCTTTCATAAACTTCAAGGGAGAATTTTACATACATCAAGAATTGATTCTACTTACTTCAAAAGAGAATTCTACATATTTCTCTCAACTATTTACATTTAATATTATGACTCTATACTATTAATCCCAATATATGCTTGATATACATTTCTTTCTTGAGAACTTCATTAAAAGAAGGTGGAGTTTGTAATCATATGAATTTGTTTGTAGGTGCTAAATATATTACAAGTCTTAAGGTATCCTGGTTAGCGACTGCGGAAAAACACCTCATCATACACTACGCAAAAAAGATCAAACTCTTTCATATCAATTTCTTGTTTAACTAGGAGCATGATTAAGGAGTAAGTATACAATCTTCAATCACAATCACCACTATATTTTAAAACATAGGGGCAAAGATACATTTATAATCATAAAATGGGATAGCAAGTCTATGGTTGGAACAAATAGCTTATCTAACAATTACAACAAACCTACAACAAAATAATGAAGATCAAATTATAAATAGATAAAATGCAGAAAGCTAAAATAACTACTAGGGATTAAGTCAACGGTTATTGAGATAGTCTTTGCTTTCTGTAGCAGTTAAACCTTCACATAAGACAAAAGCTCACTAATTTCCAATGAGCGAAAGAGAGGCAAGAAAATTGTGAATAATAGTGTTGGTCGTTGGGGCATGACTATTAAACTCGAGGTGAATGTCTTAGGGTTTAACCCTAAGAATGTGATGTGAGCCTTAACTATTGGTTATTTCAGTACCAAGTTGCATGAGGATCTTACTAATTGCACGACGATGCAATAATTTGTGTTTGCAAAATTTGTACCATATCACATGAAAATGCCTCATGTTGCACAGTGATGGAAAACAAATAGCACATATTTTCCGTTTACAATAATTTGTGTTTGCAAAAGTCTAGGGCAACTGTGTCTTCATATGACGAGATGCATTGGTTTTGTGAAAATTTAATATTTTTTTCCTCTAATGTTATACAAACACAACCTAAACTCACAAACCCAAACAAATCATCTACATCATAATTAGGATCATCAATAATACGTAAATTTAAAAATAAGGTCACATTACATTTAATGGGATGAAACTCGACGCGATGCTCCTCTAATAGGTCTAAATATAAAGCATATGCAGGAACAAAGAAAACATAGGGGCAAACATACATGTATAATCATCAAATGGGTATGGTTATGTAAAACCTGAAATAAACTCCACACACACATCATTACATAATCAATCATCTCCTCTACGTACTGTGCGGCCATCTAATATGCTCCTCCTTTATAAAAAATTGGATACATTGTCTCAGGTACTGTATTTATTAATTTGTTGTTATCACGAAAACTAATAAATTGTTACATAATAAATCATAAAAAATCTTTTCTTTTTTGAAATTTGTTGATCTGTTCTGTTTTGAAATCTTTTCTGTTTTGAAATTGTTACATAATAATGGACCTTGGTTTCCATTTTCCAATATATGATATGTGTACTATATATTGGTATAATGTTATCACTAGCTTATTATTTTTGTAACTGTATTTATATAGGTCATATAATATGGACCGGAAATGGATGTCTGTCAATCGATTGTCAAAAGAGTATGAAAATGGAGTGAAGGAGTTTGTTGAGTTTGTAGTGAAGTGGTCCGAGTTTACAATTCTTTTCTTACACTGGTTATGTAATTAACGGCTACACATTTTATACCAAAGAACAAGATGATCAGACCACTATGCAAAATAGCGGAGTCACTCTCGTAGCTGAAGCGATGCATGTCTCAAGTGCAAAAGATTAAAACCCAATATATGCAAATCTATCATATTTTGGGGTTATCGAGCGCATATGGGAGTTAGACTACACAATGTTTTGTGTTCCCATTTTTGGTTGCATGTGGGTCGATAATAATAATGGCGTTCAGATTGATGAGTCAGGGTTCTTGCTTGTCGATTTTAATAGGGTGGGATACAAAGACGAGCCTTTTATTTTAGCGTCGCAAGCTCAACAAGTGTTTTATGTCACTGATCCTGCTGATGATAAATGGTCTGTTGTCCTATCGACCAATAAAATAAATGATGGACTACTGACTATATCAAGGACAGAATGGGAGCAGGCACAATTGTATGTTCTGCACAATGATGATGAGGTTCAACCGTATGTTACAATACACATTGATCAGTTATCTCGTTTGAACATGAATAGGAATCAAAATTGGATAACTCGAGAGCACAATCGAAGTTTTGTAACATGGTTAAAAAATCACATAATGTCAAAATTTGATATAGACCCCGGATCAATTTCAAATAGATTGAGGTGGCTAGCAAATGGTCCGAGCTTACATGTCTTTTCTTACACTGGTTATGTTATTAACGGCTACACATTTTATACCAAAGAACAAGATGATCAGACCACTATGCAAAATAGTGGAGTCACTCTCGTAGCTGAAGCGATGCATGTCTCAAGTGCAAAAGACAAAAACCCAATATATGCAAATCTATCATATTTTGGGGTTATCGAGCGCATATGGGAGTTAGACTACACAATGTTTCGTGTTCCTATATTTGGTTGCAAGTGGGTCGATAATAATAATGGCGTTCAGATTGATGAGTCAGGGTTCTTGCTTGTCGATTTTAATAGGGTGGGATACAAAGACGAGCCTTTTATTTTAGCGTCGCAAGCTCAACAAGTGTTTTATGTCACTGATCCTGCTGATGATAAATGGTCTGTTGTCCTATCGACCAATAAAATAAATGATGATAACAATAATGATGAAGATGTTGGTAATGATCTTTTATTTGCAACATCACAACCACATGAAGAAATTGATTCAACTGATGATGGTTTATATCTTAGAGATGATCATGATGAGGGAATTTGGATTAATCCATCGTTTCGTATTGTAAATGGACAAACAAATGTGAATGTCACCAGGAAAAGAAGAAGGGCATCTTAATGTATATATATGTTTAATTGTTTTATATAAGCTATGCATGTTCATGTAATTTAATTGTTTGATCTACCAGAATTGAGCATTTTAGTATTTAGCTTAAACTGTATTTGATTTTCTGCTTATATTTAGCTTGATCTTAGTTTTTAATACTAAGTTCATGTAATTTAATGTACGTTTGACCTGCCATAACTGATTTTCTGCTTATATTGAACTTGAATACTTTATTTTAGTACTAGGAATTCATCTTGAACTGATCATCCCAATATGAGTTGACCATGTAATTTAACATTGATATATATATATAGGTACTTAACTAATTATTTGGAAGAAAAAAATCCAAATATAGGTATTTTACTAGAACTGAACTGAATATAAACATGTAATTTTACAGTGCTTTTGTCCATAAGCGCTATAAAAGCCTTAAAATGCTTTTAAAAATAAAATAAGGAGGTTTTTAGAGCGCTTTTCCCACAAGCGCTGTAAAAATGCTTTTAAAAATAAAATAAGGAGGTTTTTAGAGCGCTTTTCCCACAAGCGCTGTAAAAATGCTTTTAAAAATAAAATAAGGAGGTCTTTTAGAGCATTTTTCCCACAAGCGCTGTAAAAAGGCTTTTAAAAATAAAATAAGGAGGTATTTTAGAGCGCTTTTCCAACAAGCGCTTTAAAAGGCTTTTAAAAAGACAGTCATATTACATAAGAAAACAAACATGCCTTTTACAGCGCTTTTCCCACAAGCGCTGTAAAAAGGCTTTTAAAAATAAAATATGGAGGTCTTTTAGAGCGCTTTTCCTCTTCATCATGTAAACTTCACTACGATATATAACAGTAAACCACTTTAGTTTCCTCTTCATCATGTAAACTTCACTACGATAGTGTCCTCCTCCTCTTCATCGTTCTTCTCATTGCGAACCCTATCATCTCTCCCATTGCGAACCATATTTCCACGATCATCTCTCTCATTGCGAACCATATTTCCATCCACGATCATCTCTCCCATTACGAACCATCTCTTCTCATTGAAATACGTAACCCTCATTACGTACGTATTTCTGCGAACCATACTTCAGTTTCTACGAACCGTATTTCTGTGCATTTCTCCTACGAACCCTACGTGTTCCTTCTCCTACGAACCCTACGTATTTCTTCTCACTATTTAGGTATTAATGTTATTAATTTTTTGTTGTCACTAAAATGCATGTTGAATTTATACTGATACGTACTTAGACTACTGCATGTTGAACTTGTTGAAGTTATACTGAACTGAATGTTGAAGGATGCGAAATAAATACTGTGGAATGATATACAAGTAACTTTTTTGATCCACTTTTTTGTCATTTATAATTTTTTCCATTGAAATACTTTACTCAAACTATATCTTTATTTCGTTTGCAGACTACTTTTGTTGTTGACGAGGTGAGAAAGAATTACGTGTTGAGAGTTGTCGGAAAAATACACCGGGGTTTTAGATCTCACCTCTCAAATGTCTATCTAAAAGGTCGTGAAGGAAATATGAATGCTGATGCTCTAAGAATATAAAAACATTATATATCAAATGAAGAATGGAGCGCATTTGTATCAAAACATTCGGATCCCGCGTTTGTGGTAAGTGATTAATTTATTAGCATTTGTGTTTTATTATTCATATTCATAACGTATTTTAAAGTTTTACATGATTGTTATTTTTTTTATATAGAATATAAGTAAGGAAAATCGCGAGAGGGAAAAAAATCTAACGCACCCATAGAAAAAATCATGTATGGACACGTCTAGAGCAAAAACTTATAAGTAGTTAAACATTGATTTTATATAATGTGGTACATTATAAACTATAGTTTCTAACTAATATTTTGTT
>NC_021165.2:54468298-54478911 GCF_000331145.2 Cicer arietinum
CCAAAATCCAAAATATACCAAAAATACATAAAAGGTACTTTAAAATTATGGGTCTTACAGATATTATGATATGTAAAATATGTCAAACTAAATTGCTATTATAGATTGTAGTGACTGAAATTATTGTACTATGTTTTTTTATAAGCGACATGATAAATTGTGTGATGACTTGTGTTGATTATTATGAATATGATTTTGTTGATGTGATAAGAATTGTTATATACATACAAAATGAACTATACTTTGATCTTATATATTACACGATTTTAATGCACTATATGAATTATGAAAATATGTTATACTTAACCCATTCTGATGATGGTCCCCTTTGTATAAGGAACTCCTTAGAACGCTATGGGAGAAAGGTAATTGTGAGCCTGTTGTATCTTGTGTTGCATACATCGTTATGTTCGTAAGATTGTTTAGAAAATCTTTCTTGTTGAGTTAGTTGGAATCGGGAGTCTAGAAAGACCCAAGGGACCTGATTTGATGAACAAGCCACCACTAACGAGAGTAATTCTATAAAAGTCACTAAGAGGAATGAAATTATTTTTGGAAGGTGCTACAGTTTTCCAAGAAAAATTTAGAGGAAATCTTGCATCACTTCAAGGCATTGCATGGCGATGTGTTAGAACTTGTAGGAAAATTTGCTAATCAAATTTGACATCATCAACAACTATAAATAAGTGTGTCTTCCCATCATTAATCGACCAAACTCCGACTAGAGATACCTCTCACTCATTCTCACAATATTCAACCCCATTTCAGTTGTTTTGATTTTCACATTTAGAGATCATTTGGAAGCGTGTTATCCAAAAATAATTCTATTTCACTTATGATTTACATTTCATGTTGAGGATGGAAAGATCCAAACTCTGATCAATTGTTGCTCTTGTGCTAATGTCAAAAATAAAGGTTTCATCAACTCATCGAAAATATTGTTGAGTGTATGGCCAATGGTAAGAACATTTTAATTTACTCTCAAATTACTTTCAAGATCTTAGTTAGTTAGTATGGTATTTGCTGAGGCTAAAAAGTGGCGTCAAGATATGTTGATTGTGATGGTTGTCTTATTGCTCTCAAATTACTTTCAAGATCTTAGTTTGTTAGTATGTTATTGGCTGAGGCTAAAAAGTGGCGTCAAGATATGTTGATTGTGATGGTTGTCTTATTGCAGATACTCTTGGTCAATAACAAGGGCGTGAATATATTATCAATTGTTGTTATAGGGTTGTTGATTTGTTAGTGATCTTTGGTTTATTACCTTAATATGGGTGCAATTTTCGAGATCACCGCGACAGTTAGAGTAAGGTTATAATTTTATTAAAGTTTCCATGATTTGTCTTAGATTTTACCGTACGTGAGGAATACCTAAATTCGATATTGGTATATCTAAATTAATAATATTTGGAAATTAAGGCCAAATTAAACCGATATTTGTAATCTAAGACCTATCAAATAAATAAAATGGTGGTTAACAAACTAAATATTAGGATTAATTAGTATATGATAATTAATTTTATCACAAATCCAAAGACAAACAAAAGTATGAATAATGACATGGCAATGAAATGCTCACTAGATACATTACTTCAATGTCATGTGATACCAAAACTATTCAACAGTACTTGGTGATGAGACAATATTATCTCACAATGCAAGTCGATGAACAATCACATTTGCGACCACATCCTAATATATAGACACACCGACTCATCACGAGACTCATCTAAGTGGTTGAAATGATTAAACGAGGGTTTCACCGCGATTGTTAGAGTAAGGTTATAATTTTATTATAGTTTCCATGACTTCACTAGAGATGTTTAGTTACCAATAAATTATTTTCATTTGATGACTCTTAGGAGTAACATTGAATTGAATGAAAGTTAAGTTGTGCTTAACCATTCATCACATAGGATGATTAATAATTAATTGAGGATTTTTGTTAAACTATTTGATAGTAACTACTTGTGTAAAGCTAATAAAACATATCATCAACAAACACAGTAACTATGTTCCATGATGAAAAAGCTAATCACGGTTAAGAAGAAAGTTGTGTTGATTAAATCTCTATGAAGCTCTAGTCTAGATACATTTGTTTTCATTACTATGTGAAAATTATCCGTCTTAATTTTATGAAAATATTTATGTTCCAAGAAACATCACAAAAAAAATTTTGAAACGAAAAATTCGAATTCTTTAAAATACATTTGTGTTATGTAAATTTGGTGGGATAGTAATAAATTTTTTTTTTTTTAAATGAAAAGGGTAAAATAGATATTTTAAGTAAAATGCGGAGGTATGGGGGTAAAAGTTTCTCAATTTGGTAAAGAGAGGTTTTGTGCTTTTAGCAACAATAACGCAACAACTTGGATTGCCCGTTTCTCCATAATTTAAGCAAAATTTGATTAACCTTGGGAAACACAAAATTATAATGATTTATCGTAGATTTTAATGCACGTGAGGATTATTAACTTTTGCACATGAGTATTATTAGCCTTGTGATACACAATTATAATGATATGTCTTAGATTTTAATGCATGCACGTGAGGAATATTAACTTTAACTTTGTGAAACACAAAATTATAATGATTTGTCTTAGATTTTAATGCACATGAAGATTATTAAACTTGTGAAATACAAAATTATAAGATTTGAATGACGTGAGGATTATTAACCTTGTGAAACAGAAAATTATAATAATTTGTCTTAGATTTTAACGCACGTGAGGAATACCTAAATTCGATATAGTATATCTAGATATGCTATGCGGAAGAGAGAAAAGTCAAAGTGAGAAATCCTAAAAATTAATAGTATTTGGAAATTAAGGCCAAACTAAACCCATATTTGTAATCTAAGACCTATGAAACAAATAAAATGGTGTTTAGTAAACTAAATATGAGGATTAATTAGTATATCATAACTAATTTTATCACAAATCCAAAGACAAACAAAAGTATGAATAATGACATGGCAATGGAATGCTTACTAGATACATTAGTTCAATGTCATGTGATACCAAAACTATTCAATAGTACTTGGTGACGAGACGATATTATCTCACAATGCAAGTGGATGAACAATCACATTTGCGACTACATCCTAATATATAGACACACCCGACTCATCTAAGCGGTCGAATTGATTAAACGAGGGTTTCACATTTGCTCTCGACATTGAGGAATTATGCCAAGTCACCTAAAAAATCTTCCTAGAATACCCACAAAGTTTGATCTCCCCTGCATGCTCAATCATGACTTCCATTATCAGGCTCATTTAGTTTCATTTCCCAACATTAATTTGAAGATTCTCACATCGTTAAGTAATGTATAAAACGCAACATACAATGGCGGCACAATTATCTTTCTCCTGTCTCAATTTTAAGTGTTGGAACCAAGTTGGTTTTATACTTAGAGTTTTTATGTTAACAAAAATATTTTATGTGAACAGTATGTTTGACTTCATAGAGTATGAAAGAATATTCATGTTTTTAATACAATTTAAATAAAATTTGATTCGAATTTATGATTGAATAAAATATTTGACCAAGTTGAAAAGAGCATATGATCAAGATTTGAAGAAGATTTAATAAATATTATCACTAGAAGATATGATCAAGAACTGTTTGCCAGAAGAAACACTCACCAGAACATATATTTATAATTTGCAAAGACATCATTCAAATTTTGACAAAGAGCAAAAATAGTGAATTTGACTTAGTCATTTTCCTAGTTGTGAAAGTTCAAGAACCGATCCAACCCTATGTTTCCGCTAGATCAAAGTAAGCAATAAGAAGGAAGTTTCATATGAAGAATTTGCGAAAACAATCTTAACAAAATATGAACAATATCAATCTAAAGAATTTACAAACTCAATCTGAACAAAATACGTACATAATCAATCTGAAGAATTTACAAACTCAATCTAAACAAAATATGAACCGTATCAATCTCAAGATTTTACAAACTCAGTCTCAACAAATACGAATATAATCAATATGAGGAATTTATAAATTCAATCTAAACAAAATATGAACAGAGTCAATCTAGAAGAACTGCTCAGATTGGATTATGGAATAAAGAATTGGTTAAAGAACATATTATCAAAAAGCATTTTGTTTAGAATTATTTTTGAATAAGATCATTGTTGACCAAACTGTGAGTGAAGATGCAATTCAAAATGAAACAAAGACTGAATTGAAGTCCTAAATTTATTTATAAATAGATACTCAAAGTTAAAGAGAAGATCATCAAAAAATTATAAAAGAGTAGAATAACTCAACTTCAAAATTTCAAATTCATCTTAAAGTTTAAAGAGAGAAACACTTGATCGAATGAGAAACATTTTCTAAGTGTTTTTCTTAGAGTGTGATAGTCATTCTTATAGTCCACTTGTTAGAAGCAACTACTGAAATTACAAACCTTTGTATTCAAATCCGATAGTACTCGCGTTATTGTGCCTTCATTAATCTGGAGATCGTTATTGAAATGGGTTTGATATAACATATTTTCACATTTCATGTAGTACATCAGACACATGTGATATATTAGATCAAACTATAGTTCATTTTGCATGTGTAAAACAATTGGTATCACATCAAAAAAAGGACATTCATAATAATCAACCCAAGTTATCACGCAATTTATCACATAAAAGTCACGTCGTTTATAAAAAAACATAGTAGAGTCATACAAACACCTACTACTGTATCTAAACTTACTTTTTTACTAATACTCTAGTGATATAATTAATTCATTTATTATTCTAAATAGGGCATCAACCTTGGTCAGCCCCGAACGGTTGAAAAATAACATTTTCTCATTCCTCTTATCTAATTCATATGAAACAATGTGTTACAAGGATTACCATTCTACTCCTCTTAAAGAGAAGATCAAGTTGTATTAGCTTCGAAACCATTCAAATGTTGCTTCTATAAAAATATAAAAATAGTATCATAATCTTAGTTTTATAAATCCAATCATAATAACACAACAATTTTGTTGGAGGCTGTCTTTCATACTATCATACTATGTTCACAGTCATTCTAATTACAATTGTAATGATCTATATCAAATTCAACAAGTATAATCACAATATAAATTCTGTAATGGATTTTAAAATTATTAATATATAACTAAAACTTAGTCAAATAACACTTATTATTTAAATATTTATGAAATTCATAATCCAATTGGTCGTCTAAAATCAATTTTCAAAACTTTATCTTGCTAAACCGAATCAATTTGGCGTACTAGCGTCTACTTGACTGACGCTAAACCGACGCTAACTAGTGTCGGAGTCGGGGGTCGATGCTAAGTATGGAAGCTAAAATGAATTTTTCTAGTAGAGATATGAATATCATGTTTAAACTATGTATTATATATTTTTATTATTTTCTAAAGAAAATATAACATAAAATAGTTGAAATAACTAATAAATATTGCTAAAGAGTTTGATAATCTTAAACACAAACATCATCACCATCAATCATCAGCCACAACCCCAACCCATGCCCATGTCCACCTTTCTTCTTTAACCCCTACCCATCCTCACTTATATGAAGCAAAAATCATTCATTTTAATACGTTTTTTATGTATGAAAAATTAAATGAATAACTTTTTTAATTAACTATAAATGCTAAAATGATAATAAATTAATTAATTAGGTTATTAAAAATTAGAATCTTCCTAATTTTTTTTAAATTCTTTTATCAACCTAATCTTTCGAAATTATGAATGAATATTTTTCAAATTAATATATAAGTTATGCAAGCATTAACTAAGAATATACCACTTTGTTTATGGATTAAATAAAAAAAATTGTTTTACGAAGAGGCTTACTTGAAGTAGGAATAATACCAAGACTCTTGTCATGTCTCTATGCAAGATACAGAAACTTGAAGTGATAGAGAAAATAAATTGATACTATATAAGTCTCCTTCAGGAGTTAATTTATCGGAGCTTATGTCAATTTTAATTATACTATAAAATACACAAACAAGTCAATCAAATGACTTTCAAAGTGGTAATTTTTAGTAAAAAAAAATAGGTTTTTTTTTTTATTTTCTTTAATTGTGTGTCAATAATAACTCTAAATAGACATGATATTATGATAATAAAAATAAATTTATATTTTAGGAAACTGTTTAAAAATAGACAATTAAATATTGACATATATAGTACTATTTTTGTTTATATTTATAAGTAAAAATGAGGAAATAAAAATTGATGTATTTATTTAAAATTGGATCAAATACATAAAATTTTGTTAGTTCTATTTTGCTTATATAACAACAAATGGACTGTTATGTTTGTTTATTTAAGATATAATTTAAAATAGGCTTAATTGCAGTTTTGATCCCTCTATTTTTGCTGAATCGCGAAAGTAGTCCCTCCATTTTGTTTCTCCCCCGTTTTGGTCCCCCAAACAGAATTTTAGTCCAAAACTTGATGAAATTTTAGTTTTTAAAGTCGTACTACACCATTTATGATCATATATTTCAGGTACAATTGCTGCAAATGAGATCTTAAGGCATTGTGTGACTTAAATAAATGCAAAAAAGATGAAATTTCATCAAGTTTTGGTCCAAAATTCTGCTTGGAGGACCAAAACTGGGGAGAAACAAAATGGGGGGACTACTTTCGCGATTCAGTTAAAATAGGGGGATCAAAACTGCAATTATTTGAATACTTTACACAATTTGTGGGAGATGAGGGGCTTATGGTTAGCTTTTGAGAGGAACTGAGAAGAAGAAAATATTTGTGAGAAGGGTAGTTGTGACACCCTAAACCCCAAAAAAAAAATTTCCTTATTTTCTAAACAATGAAATTATTTCGAAACAAATAAATAAATATAAACTTTCAAACATTTTTTTTTCTTAAGGTAAAAAGTATCACATAATCACGAACACGTCGAATAGATTCAAAGGTTTCATCAAATTTAACAACTTGAAATCACAATATCCGACAATAAAATCTTTTTAGAAGTACACATACGTATGTGTTAAATTAAGTGCAAATGTGGTTCCAACCTGATGTCACTCTCAGAGCGGGAATTTCCAAAATAAAAATACTCAAAATAACATCAACACAATGCATAATAATAAAGGTCTCCAAGGCATGATGACTTCCGCCTCTCCTGATGGTACTAGTCATCACCTGCAACTTACAACTCGTCTGCGTCCATCGCAAACGCCAAACACAAACAACGAGGGGGTCAGTATCGAAATTATGTAACAATATAAAATACATGAGGAGAACCCGCAAGCAATCAAATTATCACAACCTAAAAAACAGTCAAGTGTATAATATCAACGGTTTATCAAATTCATTCACAATAAGATAATCACAAGGATGAAATGCTATGCATGTCCTATACTCTATACTTCATCATTTGGTACCATTCTACTCTGAAGTACTTGGTTAGGAGGCATGATACTATGCCACTACAAGAGTGGACGTACAATTTATGAATGCCAAGTCCTCATAGATCCCCTCAACTCAACCCAAGACACATATATGCGACGGTCGAGGTACTCTTGTGTTGCACGGTAGCTCCCGACCTTAGGGAATAACCCACTAATCCCCTTAGGAATTCCCCACTAGAGGTACCCCTAAGGTCTATCAGTCTAACCTTACAGTTCCAATGTATCCCTCCACGATCAGGCTCATTCAGTTGTACTTTCCTGAATCACTAGGTTTGTCAAACCCTCCCTATATGATGACAAAATAGTTTTAACTCCAAAATCACAACTCAACAAATTTCAGTTTGACTTCACAACATTCATCATTATGTATATATATCAGTCAATCACAATTAAATCCAATATTCTGGTTTGCACTACTCACAATATCAATCACATATATAAGGTCAAACAGTGGCATATTCAAGTGATATCACAATTTCAGTCAAGTAGCAAGAATACTCCAGTACATATCACTCACATAGTAACAATCAACATAATATTCATAAAAAAAATCAGACGACATACAATCTTGATATAAATAATTTCACGGCAATTCTATAGGTTGCTAAATCATATTTTAATCCTCACTATTACCATTTATATTTTATTAATTAATTATTATTACTCAATAGGGCTCAACCATACGTAGTAAGCCCCAAATGAACATCTGCAAATTTTAATATTCCCGTTCATCTCACGTTATCTTATACTCATAAAATCGAACCTCATCTCACCCCTTACCTTAGATGAAGATTTTTCCCAACGAAGTCGATCCGCTGATTTAATCTGTCACGTCTTTGCCAACCACCGCCTCTAACAGTCCCCGAGCGAGAATAAATCAACGCAACAACCAATTACAAATTAGTTACTTGCTCCAATAGGTAATTAATTAATTTATTAATACTATATTGATACTTTATCTAATAATACATTAATGCATAGTAATATAATTCAAAAATATATTTAATACCGTTAACCACACATATTACTATAATCAAATTTTATT
The DNA here is from genome assembly GCF_000331145.2 of Cicer arietinum. Taxonomy (NCBI): domain Eukaryota; kingdom Viridiplantae; phylum Streptophyta; class Magnoliopsida; order Fabales; family Fabaceae; genus Cicer; species Cicer arietinum. Next base: position 54,476,772 of record NC_021165.2, read on the forward strand.
TAACAAAGTATGATAAAAAAAACTTAATATTATGTCTATATAATATATATATAGTTTTTATATATATATATATATATATATATATATATATATATATATCACATGAACGCAAATAATAATAATTAATTATTACTTATTATTGACTATACTTAATTTTATAACATAATCAAATAGATTAAACCATTTAGGTGAAAGAATGAATTTGTCTCTCTGCCTTAATTTGACTTCACGACAATTTGTATGAATCGTATGTTGCCTTATCGGAACCAGTGAGTTTTCCTCCAACAATTCCCTTTAGAAATCAATTGCATCTAATGGCTTAACTACTAACTTATTTTCTGGAAGTCTGTATAACAACAATTCTTATATAGCATAATCCATTTGTTGACAGAACAAGGCAAGGCTTCTAAAACTCCAAAGTAAAGACTCAAATCATGGCTATACAAATTTATTTTGGGTTCGTGGTTTTCAATTTCTTAACTTTCATCTATATATATATTGTATTACTTATCCTATTGTACTAACAAAACATGTATTATTATTAAAGCTAATTGATGGAATTAGTGAAACATACCTTATATGATTTGGTATTGAAATTGGAATTGGGATTTGAATTGGAAATTGGATCCAAATGGGAATCTGATGAAATTGGAAGTGAATTTGGAATGCGGCTAATGGAATTGCAAATCCTAATTTTGCTGAATTTGGAATGCGGCTAATTGAAATTGCAAATCCTATTTAAAATAAGATAATGAAAAATTGGGGTGTTACAGTAGTTATTTTGTTTGAGATAATACTTTTTTTTTTCTTATTTACTTTATTTGTAAATGACCACCACTCATTCTTTCATAAACTTCAAGGGAGAATTTTACATACATCAAGAATTGATTCTACTTACTTCAAAAGAGAATTCTACATATTTATCTCAACTATTTTCATTTAATATTATGAATCTATACTATTAATCCCAATATATGCTTGATATACATTTCTTTCTTGAGAACTTCATTAAAAGAAGGTAGACTTTGTAATCATCTGAATGTGTTTGTAGGTGCTAAATATATTATGAGTCTTAAGGTATCCTGGTTAGCGATTGGGGAAAAATACCTCATCATACACTACGCCAAAAAAATCAAACTCTATCATATCAATTTCTTGTTTGACTAGGAGCATGATTAAGGACTAAGTATACAATCTTCAATCGCAATCACCACTATATTTTAAAACATAGGGGCAAATATACATTTAAAATCATAAAATGGGATAGCAAGTCTATGGTTGGAACAAATAGCTTATCTAACAATTACAACAAACCTACAACAAAATAATGAAGATCAAATTATAAATAGATAAATTGCATAAAGCTGAAATAACTACTAGAGATTAAGTCAACGGTTATTGAGATATTATTTGCTTTATGTAGGAATTAAACCTTCACAGAAGACAAAACCTCACTAATTTCCAATGGGCGAAAGAGAGGCAAGAAAATTGTGAATAATAGTGTTGGTCGTTGGGGCCTGACTATTAAACTTGAGGTGAATGTCTTAGGGTTTAACCCTAAGAATGTGATACTAGCCTTAACTATTGGTTATTTCAGTACCAAGTTTGTAACACCCTGATATTTAACAGCGCGAGTGTATTTTTTTTTTTTTCAAAACAAATTCATATTAACAAATAAATAAATAAGGAAATACTTTTGGATAAATATTTAAGTCGTAACACAACGGCAAATAAGTCAACAGAATTTACAAAAGACTAGACATCCCGAGTGATCTTTCTACAAAAAACTATACATCCCGATGGATCTTCACGCGCCCTGCAAGAACCTCCTAACATAGCTCCAGTTAGCTGTGTCCAACTACATTCCCATCCACAGGGTACTAACCGGTAGGATGGTCCTGGTTCTCATCTGAGGGCAAATCCCAGATTTCCACAATAGTTGTAAAGGGTCACCAACCGAAATTAACAATTAACACATAACATTTAAGTTTTTAAATGCACAAAATAACCTTTCAACTTAGCATGCACCTTAAAAGGGTTTCCATATGCCAAACATGCATAAACAAGGTTGAAAAATGAAGTTTTTAACAAAACAGCATTGTTGTATTCGAATACAGCATCTCTGTATTCGAATACAAGG
>NC_021165.2:54479258-54480278 GCF_000331145.2 Cicer arietinum
TTTAACAGCGCGAGTGTATTTTTTTTTTTTTCAAAACAAATTCATATTAACAAATAAATAAATAAGGAAATACTTTTGGATAAATATTTAAGTCGTAACACAACGACAAATAAGTCAATTGAATTTACAAAAGACTATACATCCCGAGTGATCTTCCTACAAAAAACTATACATCCCGAGTGATCTTCACGCGCCCCGCAAGATCCTCCTAACATAGCTCCAGTTAGCTGTGTCTAACTACATTTCCATCCACAGGGTACTAACCGGTAGGATGATCCTGGTTCTCATCTGAGGGCAAATCCCAGATTTCCACAATAGTTGTAAAGGGTCACCAACCGAAATTAACAATTAACACATAACATTTAAGTTTTTAAATGCACAAAATAACCTTTCAACTTAGCATGCACCTTAAAAGGGTTTCCATATGCCAAACGTGCATAAACAAGGTTGAAAAATCAAGTTTTTAACAAAACTGCACTGTTGTATTCGAATACAGCGATGCTGTATTCGAATACAAGGCTGTTTCAGCAGTCAGCAGCAAAAACAACATGTCTGTATTCGAATACAACCTTCTGTATTCGACTACACATAAGTCTGCAGCAAAAACAACATGTTTGTATTCGAATGCAACCTTCTGTATTCGAAAACACATCAGACAGCAGCAGAAAAATAGCAAAATTCAGCTTTTAAAAGGGTTTTGAAATCAATCAACACTTACACACAAATCCAAACAATCACACTTAGCAATTATAGCACAATCACCATGATGAATTGAGTTTCAAAAAGGTTTTGCAATCAATCACAGTTACACAAAATTTCAAAACATTCACACTTAGCAATTATAGCACAATCGCCACGACAACTTTAGTTTCAAAAAGGTTTTGCAATCAATCACACTTACACAAAATTCCACAACATCCACACTTGGCAATTATAACACAATCACCATGACAACTTTAGTTCAAACACTCAATCATAATCTTGAATCAAACACGACTTGCGTGCCAAGCACCCTAATGC
>NC_021165.2:54480528-54480930 GCF_000331145.2 Cicer arietinum
CCTGCAAGGATAAGATGAACCAACAAATCACATGGAATCATCTCGTGGCCCATACGGTCACCACTATCACCATGGCCCATCCGGTCGCCATGTACTTTGAAATGCATCAGCATACTCTGACTCTATTGACAACAATCATTAAGTAAATGCAGATATTAAAAGATTCCCCATTTTTAATACTCATTTAACTCAAACAATTTTCACGACAACCATTAAGTAAACGCATATATTAAAAGATTCCCCATTTTTAATACTCATTTAACTCTAATGATTTTCAAATTTCCACACAGAGCATACTCAGACATATTCTCAAATTCAATCCACAATTCACACCAAATCACATCAATTCATTTTTCCACAAAATCCACACAAACACATCTCAAAATTTATAAATATTAATTA
>NC_021165.2:54483412-54492358 GCF_000331145.2 Cicer arietinum
TTTTAATACTCGTTTAACTCTAATGATTTTCAAATTCCACACAGAACATACTCAGACATATTCTCAAATTCAATCCACAATTCACACCAAATCACATCAATTCATTTTTCCACAAAATCCACACAAACACATCTCAAAATTTATAAATATTAATTATGAACACGTCAAACACGTCAAACTCAAATCATCACAACCCACCACTCAAACACATCAAAATTTCATTTCCTCAAAACCACACATAAATGAGTTAAATTCATTTTCCACAAAACACTCATCAATATCACCAAAAACCCAACTCTAAAATTTCACTCATAAAAGCATTAAATCCATTTTCCCCAAATCAACACTTCAACCCTAACAAATTTCTTTTCCCGCCAATCACAGATAAGTCCCAAAATGCAAACTAAAAGTTTGGAAGGAGTCGCTACCTTAACGTTAGCTTTAACGAGCGATTACGGTACCGCGAGTAATTCCGATAAAATCTCCGCTCGCGACATCGCTTCCAAAGTTAGTTCACTAGCACCGTAGCGTGGAGGTGAACAACTTTCCCTTCTATCTCTTCGCGAAACGAAACTTAGATCTAAACGAAACGTGGAGGTTTGCATTTAACGGTTTTGAAAACCCCTAACACTGTTTTTCTTCGTTTTCGAATCAAAGAGGAAGAATGAAGCTGAGAAATCCTTGTCTTCTCACCCACCAAGCCTTGGTTCCTTTTCTTGAAGCAAAAGGAAGCAATGAAAATGTAAGAAAAAGATGGAAGAGGAAGACTGGGTCGTGGGGCAGGGAGGAGGAAGAAGAGTGAAGGAAATGCTTTTCTTTTTGTTTTCCTTTCTTCGTTTTTCCTTCCTTTCTATTTCTTTCCTTTTTCCTTCCTTTCCTTTTCTTTCTATATATATATATATAACAAATATCTAAAAATATCTAGATATTTCATAAAATTACTATTTCACCCATCACTTCCCAAACCACTTTTTGTTAAAAATATCTACCCTCGTCGCAACTCAATTGACTGATAAAATTTTCTGCAACACAATATACTTTTGATATAATAAAATTGTCTGCAACACAATATATTTTTGATCTAATATATTTTTGATCTTCTGCAACAAAATTTCCTGGTATTAAATTCTTCGTAACGTAAATAAATTATTATCCGACAAATACTTTTAATCTAATTTCCAAAAATATATATTTTTGGCATTTAACCCACTAATTACCAAAAACTAGGCTAAAAGCCTAAGAACTTCAACACCAAATACCCTAAAATTGTATAATTTAGGATTTAAAAATTAAGGAACTTACAAAGTTGCATGAGGATCTTACATATTGCACGACGATGCAATAATTTATGTTTGCAAAATTTGTACCACATCACATGAAAATGCCTCGTGTTGCACAGTGATGGCAAACAAATAGCACATATTTTCCATTTACAATAATTTGTGTTTGCAAAAGTCTAGGGCAACTGTGTCTTCATATGACGAGATGCATTGGTTTTGTGAAAATTTATTATTGTTTTCCTCTAATGTTATACAAACATAACCTAAACTCCCAAACACAAACAAATCATCAACATCATAATTAGGATCATCAATAATACGTAAATTTAAAAATAAGGTCACATTACATGTAATGGGATGAAACTCGACGCGATGCTCCTCTAATAGGTCTAAATACAAAGCATACGCAGGAAAAAATAAAACATAGGGGCAAACGTACATGTATAATCATCAAATAGGTATGGTTATGTAAAACCTGAAATATAACTCCACACACACATCATTACATAATTAATCATCCTCAAATGATATTCTCAAATTTGTTCCTAACTGTTAAATGCAGTTAAGTATGTATTAACTCTATCCAATTGCCATTAACTAAATATAATGTAATTTCCCTAGTGCGCAAACTATCTCAATTAAATCAGTATCCACAAGGACAAGTATGGGATTGACCTCAATATGAGTCTAATTCTGCAAGAGAAATTATTTAAATCTCTCTAAATCTCAAACCTCAGGTTTTATAAATCAGCCCATTATCATATCATAGTGAAATCAATTCAAATCTTTATATTTATTTATTCACAATTACTTCATCACATTCTAAATCAATCATCATTTAATTCATGAATCATAATAAATCATTCTACTTGTTAAAAATCAAGTTGGTTTGAAGAACTATGACCCTTACTTGTTTGAATGATAACAAAATTATTTTGTGGTAATAAGGTAAAGCATTAATGTTCAGATTAAGTGTGCAATTCCCATACCAAATTTATTTGAAATGACTTTACGATGCATCTTCTCATGATTGGAATAAGTGAAAGGAATACCAAGACTACAACAAGCATATGAATTGTTTGCCTTTGAGAAATCATATCAAGGATCATATTGTTTGATTGTGTATAAAAGTCAGTGCTCTGATGAAAAGTCATCGTCGTGAAAAAACAATATTATGAAAAGTCAATGCTGTTATGGAAGTAATTGTTTTGAAATACTAAGCTTTCAAAAATTCAATGCTATAAAGAAGACAAATTTTTGGTGCATCACTTGTCCAACACTTTGAATCTATTATATGTCTAAAGGTCTATGTAACATACTTTAATCATGAAATCTTCTACTCTTTATGTTTCCATATCAATTACAAGGACAACTTTTGGACAAGCTTTAATGGTGAATTAATCTTTGTAGTGTTGGAAAGTGTCAGGAGCATTGCATAGGCCGAAGGGCATCTTGTGTGCTGAAAGGGTAAGGGAACGTGGTCTTTTCTTTGTCCTCTAGTGCAATATGGATATGATAATAACCAGAAAAACCATCAAGAAAACAATAATTTGACTTACCAGCCAATGAATGGTAAAGCAAAATTATCATTTTTAGTTGTATGGTTTAGTCTTCTGTAATCGATGCATACCCTCCAGCTGTTCTTCACTCATGTGGGGATAAGTTCGTTACTTTCATTTTTAACCACTGTGTGTCCAGTTTTCTTAGGGACTACCTGCACCGGGCTCACCCATTGACTATCAGAGATGGGGTATATAATGTCTGCTTGCCAGAGCTTGGTCACTTCTTTTATTACAACATCCAAAATTAATGGGTTAAGTCGCCTTTGGGGATGCCTGACTGATTTTACCCGATACACATGGATGGACTAATACCAGGAACATCAGCCAAGGTCCATCTGATTGCCTTCCTGTGTTTTCTCAAAATCTGCAACAACTTCTCCTCCTGTTCATCTTCAAGTTTGGTTGAAACAATCACAGGTAACTTGCCATTTCCTTCTAAATTTGCATATTTCAAATTTTCAGGAAGTGGTTTAAGCTCTATAGTCGGTGGAGGATACAATAGCAATAGCCGAAGCTAAGTCTACAAAATCAACTATTTTAGTAGAAATATCAATATTAACACAATGATCAACCTGCAAGATAGCTTCAATCTCAGCATACACAGAGCACAATTGAGTATCTGAACAAAACTCACAAGTATAAGTATCATCAAAATCAGACAATGAAGGAAAATCAGTAGCAAACATATTGGTGTAAGTGTCATCAACCAAATCAATAAGCAATTCATTTTGAAAAATAGAATGCTCTTCCATGGGGTGTTTCATAGCATCAAATATGTTAAATTTTATAATGCTATCAATAAATGGATAGAGTTCCATCATGCACATCAATTTTTGTTCTATCAGTTTTCAAGAATGGTCTACTTAAGATGATAGGCGCCCTATTGGACTTGTTGTCTCCCTCCATATCCATAATGTACTAATTTGCATGAAATATTAATTCATTAACTCGAACAAGTACATCCTCCACAAGTCTTGCAAGATGGGCATTGCTCCTGTTCGCCAATTGAATGGTAACACTTGTACTCTGTAAAGGTCCTAGAGCAAGAGAGTTAAAAGTAGATGTAGACACAACATTACCTTTTAACATAGCATTTTCCAATTGAGTATTGCATATGGTACATGGAATGGAAAAAGTTCCTGGATATTTGCATTTATGAGGAATGGGTTGAATGAGGGCTGAAATATTTCACCCCATGTTTACTCTTTCATTGCCTTTTAACCTTCTCTTGTGTGTGCACAAATCCTTTAGAAATTTTGCATATCTTGGAATCTATTTAATTGCTTCAAGGAAGGGAATGTTCACTTCCACCTTCCTAAATGTATCCAGGATCTCATTGTCCTTATATGCCTCGTACATTTTCTTAGTCTTCACTACTCTTTGAGGAAAAGGAAGTGGTATATTTTGCTCAATATCAACAGTTTCAGGTATCAAAGTGTCCTCAACAACCTTGTTATTTTTCACTGCAGTTTCATGTACCTTTGGTATTTCAACAGCTTTCCCAAACCTTAATGTAATTACACTCACATTGGGAGTATTTGGATTTACTACTGACTGTGCAGGCAATTGGTTTGACCCTTGAGTCTGCAATTGATTAATTGAAGTGGCTAGCTGACAAATATTTTTTTTTCCAAATTTTGAATGGTGGAATATGTTCTTTGTTGAAATTGGAGATTCTAAACAGCCATCTGCTTAACGAGGCCCTCTAATGAAGGTGCATTGTTTTGCTGATGAGGAATATTTTGTTGCTGCTTCTTAGGTTGTTGTTGTGCTGATGAATACCCCCATCTCAGGTTTAGATGGTTTCTCCAACCAGGATTGTACCTGTTAGAAGACAAATCATAGTTGACTTGAGGATTGTATATATTTGCTGCATATGCTTGAGGAGCATCAGCAATTGGATCTTCTTGCAATGTAGGACATGAACCTGTAGGATGCTCTAGAGAAGTGCACATACCACAAACCAATGCTTGTGTTTTACCTGTTGCCAATTTTTTTACAAAAGATGTAAGCTCATCAAGTCTGCCTTCTAAATTCTTGTGGGAAGAAAGCTTGAATTTCATTCACACCCCTTGTCAACACTGCTGAATTGCTTCTAGTTGTAAACTGTTGAGAATTAATGGACACGTTCTCAATCAAAGCCTTTGTCGCTACTGGGGTTTTATCGACAAGTGCTCCCCCACTAGCAGCATCCAAAATGCTTATATCCATAGGTAGCAAGCCTTCATAAAAATAATGGATGAGCAATTGTTCAGAAACCTGGTGATGAGGACAGCTAGAAACTAATTTCTTGAATCTCTCTTAATACTCATGTAATGATTCACTGTCAATTTGTCTGATGCAACATATTTCTTTTCAGATTGAAGCAGCTCTTGAGGTAGGGAATAGTTTTTCTAGAAACAATATCTTGAGATCATTCCAACTTGTAACAGAACCTGGTTGAAGGTAGTAAAACAAGACACTGCAGCATCTTAGAGTGAAAATGGGAAGGCTCTCAGCTTAATGTGGTATTCTGTGACTCCTTGAGACTTCATGGTAGAACACACAACATGGAATTCCTTCAAGTGTTTGTGGGGATCCTCACCTGCAAGACCATTAAACTTTGGAAGCAAGTGTATTAAACCAGATTTAAGTTCAAATGGTACAATAACTTTAGGATATGTGATACACAATGCATTATAATTGACATCAAGTGCTACATGTTGTCTTAAGGTTATATTATTCGCATCAGCCATATTTTGCAGCAAGTTGTCACTTTCACTATCTGACCTTGACTCGTTAACACTAGCAGCTCTATTAAGTCTACGACGTAAATAAAATGTCCTATCTATTTCAGGTTCAAGAGAATGCTGATTTACAGAACCAGCCCTAGTCATGCATCATCATAACAATGCAATTCCAAATCACAATTCTGAAAATTCCAACAATGTCCCCATTGCTAAAATTGAAGTGAAAAATCGAAAACCCTATCAAATAAAATCCAAAAAATATAAAAATCCCACTAAAAATTTCTAAAAATCAAATAAAGGCAACTCAAATTTTTTTTAGAATTTTTGGAGAATATGAAAATTTCAAAAAATTGATTAAAAGGGTCTAAACGAAGGAATTTGAGATTTTGAGTGTCGTGTCCCATTATAAGTTTCTTATATGAGAGTCCTATTCCTTGATTTTTTTTTCTATCAAAATTTTGGGGCAATCCGAGACAATCGCCTACAAACTGGGTTTTTTTTACTAGCAACGTGCCTATGAGATCGCAAACAAGCCTATCCGACTTGCAGAGCAACAAAACACGAAGAACAATTGTTAGGATGATTAGTAATACTCTAAAACTGGTTAATATTGGTTAATATTGTTAACAGAGAGTCCCCGGCAACATCGCCAATTTGATCCGTTGTCGCACACGAGTCAAAAACAATTGATAAAATGTAAATAGAGGTAATAACTCGAATCGTTTATCAAGAACTTCTGATATAATAATAATAACCGAATTGAAAGTTGAAATTTAAAAGGGGTTTTTTAGATTTTTGATGTAACAGATGAGCAAAATGATTAATCAACTTATTCGAGTTTCAAATCTATCAATGAGTTTAATGTCTAATTCATGATTCTATTCTTATTTAACTATAGAATTGATCAAACAAACGTAATCAATCCTATGGGAATTCGTGTTCTTTGATTGGATTAAGCATCACAATCGTCAAAATATTACAATTAACGATCAAGAGTCGTATAATTATAATTCAATTAAATTAGAAACCGAATCCAAATTATGTCAAATAAATTTAATCGATCCTATTGAAATTCAAGTTAAGCAATCAGAATATCAATATAATCAAATAAACAAGAATAGAATCATTAATTCGAAATTGACAGTGTAACCTAAATCTCAAGATTTTGATGAAACTCTGAACTCGTGGATTAATCTTATCAAACTAGTCTTCCATGAACTTAAAATAAAAACTGTTTATTTCTTGTAGCAATCTGAATCCAAAAAATTTTATCCGTAGAAAAGAAACAAAATTGCCAATATATAGTACTCGATATTGGGCTTTAGGGTTTAAAAACAAGTGACCCGCTATTTAAAACTTAAATATATTAACATAATAGATCTAGAATATAAGTCTATTTTAAAATAGTCTTCTGAAATGTTGCTTTATTTTTACTAATATAATATTATGACTATTTGTAGTTATTATTGATATAAAAATTATGGAAATAAATAAATTATCTCTTTTTTTTATTTTGACTGAAAATAAACACTTTGAAAGTCAAATGACTGACTAATTTGCTTAGTTTATAGTATGATTTTATAATGAATATTGACATAAGCTCCTATAAATTAACTCCCTTGAGATAGTTTCACAGTATCAATATTTCTTCTCTATCTCTTCAAGTTACTTTATCTTGCATAGAGACATGGCTAGAGTTTTGGTATTAATCCTACTTCAAGTGAGCTTCTTTGCAGTGTTTGCTAAAGAGTTTGATAATCTTAAACACAAACACCATCATCACCGTCACCATCATCATCACCAACTTTCCCCATCCAACTCCCTTGAGATAGTTTCATAGTATCAATATATCTTCTCTATCTCTTCAAGTTACTTTATCTTGCATAGAGACATGGCTAGAGTTTTGGTATTAATCCTACTTCAAGTGAGCTTCTTTGCAGTGTTTGCTAAAGAGTTTGATAATCTTAAACACAAACACCATCATCACCATGACCATCATTCTTCATCCCCAGCCCCATCCCCAGCCCCAACCCATGGCCATGTCCATGCTCCTTCTTTAGCCCCTACTCGTCCACCCTTTCCCTTTGATACTACAATTATCTCATTGTCCACTAGTTATGAGGAGGATTTGGATCATAAGCACAACAAACACCACAAACGCCACAAACATCGTCACCATCACTCTTCATCCCCCACCCCATCCCCTGCCTAGGTTTACACTTTCGCTCTCACTATGCATTCCTTGCATATATATGTAATAAAGGATTGTTTCCAGAGTTAAAATTACTAAAATTATTTTTATCGATGTAACAATATACATAAAAAATTTAAATAAAAGTATGTTTATCGATTTAACAATATTTCTGCCTCTAATTCTTCTAGTATGTTTGGTATTTCAAATCAATTAAAGTTTTAGTTTATATTTTCAAAGTAGTTCATAAAATTGATCACTTTTATTTGCTTAATTAAATTACTTTGTACCCACCCACCTTTCGAAATAATTCCTTACGAAAGCTTCAAATGATAGCTAAGACATCCCAACTAGACTGATACGCCGAAACTATCACCTATCATCTGCTACAATATGAAAAATTCTTTCTTACCCTTCATTGAATGAAGCAAAAATATTTCATTTTAATAAAAAAGTTTATCTATGAAAAATTAATCAAATAAAATTTTAACTATATGACTGGTAGCTGAAACATGATCTACTATGTTTTCGATAAATCCTTCAAGTTTTGGGAAAAATCCACAAACATTTTTTTCTCTACAATCTGAGTATGGCAACTTTTTTGTCAAATAGGAGCATATTGCGATAAGCTTTTGATGTTTTTATTAATTTATGGAGGAAACATAATTTATATGATTTTTTTTTTAAATATAGATTTCAATATTGAATTTAGGCCACCAATTGTATTATAAATTTTATAAATATTTCAATAATTAGTGATATCCGATTAAGTTTTAGTCATTTATAATTTTAAAGTCCATTATAAAACTTATATTGTGATTATACTTGTTGATTTTCATATAGATCATAACAATTTTCTGTAAACATTTTTTTCGCTATAAACTAAGTATGACAACTTTTGTGTCAAGCGGGATCATATTGCAATAAGCTTTTGATGTTTTAATTGATTTATGGACCAAAAATAATTTGTATGTTTTTTTGTTTTTGTTTATAGATTTGAATATTCTTATTAGACAACCAATTATATTATGAATTTTATAAATATTTCAATATTGTTTGATATTTGACTAAGTTTTAGTTATTAATAATTTTAAAGTCCATTAAAAAATTTATGTCGTGATTATACTTTTTGAATTTCATATAGATCCTAACAATTGTGATTTCATTGATTATGAAGATAGTAC
>NC_021165.2:54493145-54498139 GCF_000331145.2 Cicer arietinum
CCTAAGGGACCTGACTTGATGAACAAGCCACCACTAACAAGAGTAATCCTATAAAAGTCACTAAGAGGAATGAAATTATTTTTGAAAGGTGCTACAGTTCTCCAAGAAAAATTTAGAGGAAATCTTGCATCACTTCAAGGCATTGCATGGCGATGTGTTAGAACTTGTAGGAAAATTTGCTAATCGAATTTGACATCATCAACAACTATAAATAAATGTCTCCCCATCATTAATCGACCAAACTCCGACTAGAGATACCTCTCACTCATTCTCACAATATTGAACCACATTTCAATTATTTTGATTTTCACATTTAGAGATCATTTGGAAGAGTGTTATCCAAAAATAATTCTATTTCACTTATGATTTACATTTCATGTTGAAGATGAAAACATCCAAACTCTGATCAATTGTTGCTCTTGTGCTAATGTCAAAAATAAAGGTTTCATCAACTCATCCAAAATATTCTTGAGTGTATTGCCAATGGTAAGAACATTTTAATTTACTCTCAAATTACTTTCAAGATCTTAGTTTGTTAGTATGTTTTTGGCTGAGGCTAAAAAGTGGCGTCAAGATATGTTGATTGTGTTGGTTGTCTTAGTGTAGATACTCTTGGTCAATAACAAGGGCGTGAATATATTGTCAATTGTTGTTATAGGGCTGTTGAGTTGTTATTGATCTTTGGTTTATTACCTTAATATGGGTGCAATTTTCGAGGTCACCGCGACGGTTAGAGTAAGTTTATAATTTTATTAAAGTTTCCAATTTTCGAGGTCACCGAGACAGTTAGAGTAAGGTTATAATTTTATTAAAGTTTGTTAGAGTAAAGTTATAATTTTATTAAAGTTTCCATGATTTGTCTTATTATGTGATTTGTCTTAGATTTTACCACACGTGAGGAATACCTAAATTCGATATTGGTATATCTAGATATGCTATGCGGAAGAAAGAAAAGTCAAAATGAGAAATCCTAAAAATTAATAATATTTGGAAATTAAGTCAAATTAAACCGATATTTGTAATCTAAGACCTATCAAATGAATAAAATGGTGGTTAACAAACTAAATATTAGGATTAATTAGTATATCATAACTCATTTCATCACAAATCCAAAAACAAACAAAAGTATGAATAATGACATGGCAATGAAATGCTCACTAGATACATTACTTCAATGTCATGTGATACCAAAACTATTCAACAGTACTTGGTGACGAGACGATATTATCTCACAATGCAAGTGGATGAACAACCACATTTGGGACCATATCCTTATATATAGACACACCCGACTCATCACGAGACTCATCTAAGAGGTCGAAATGATTAAACGAGGGTTTCACTGCGACGGTAAGAGTAAGGTTATAATTTTATTAAAGTTTCCATGACTTCACTAGAGATGTTTAGTTACCAATAAATTATTTTCATTTGATGACTCTTAGGAGTAACATTGAATTGAGTGAAAGTTAAGTTGTGATTAACCATTCATAACATAGGATGATTAATAATTAATTGAGGTTTTTTGTTAAACTATTTGATAGTAACTACTTGTGTAAAGCTAATAAAACATATCATCAACAAACACAGTAACTATGTTCCATGATGAAAAAGCTAATCACGGTTAAGAAGAAAGTTGTGTTGATTAAATCTCTATGAAGCTCTAGTCTAGATACATTTGTTTTCATTACTATGTGAAAATTATCCGTCTTAATTTTATGAAAATATTTATGTTCCAAGAAACATAATTTTGAAATGCAAAATTCGAATTCTTTAAAATACATTTGTGTTATGTAAATTTGGTGGGGATAGTAATAAAATTTGATTTTTTTTTAAATGAAAAGGGTAAAATAGATATTTTAAGTAAAATGCGGAGGTATGGGGGTAAAATTTTCTCAATTTGGTAAGGAGAGGTTTTGTGCTTTTAGCAACAATGACGCAACAACTTGGATTGCCCGTTTCCCCATAATTTAAGCAAAATTTGATTAACCTTGTGAAACACAAAATTATAATGATTTGTCTTAGATTTTAATGCACATGAGGATTATTAAACTTGTGAAATACAAAATTATAAGATTTGAATGACGTGAGAATTATTAACCTTGTGAAACAGAAAATTATAATAATTTGTCTTAGATTTTAACGCACGTGAGGAATACCTAAATTTGATATAGTATATCTAGATATGCTATGCGGAAGAGAGAAAAGTCAAAGTGAGAAATCCTAAAAATTAATAGTATTTGGAAATGAAGGCCAAACTAAACCCATATTTGTAATCTAAGACCTATCAAACAAATAAAATAGTGCTTAGCAAACTAAATATGAGGATTAATTAGTATATCATAACTAATTTTATCACAAATCCAAAGACAAACAAAAGTATGAATAATGACATGGCAATGGAATGCTCACTAGATACATTAGTTCAATGTCATGTGATACCAAAACTATTCAATAGTACTTGGTGACGAGACGATATTATCTCACAATGCAAATGGATGAACAATCACATTTGCGACCACATCCTAATATATAGACACACCCGACTCATCTAAGCGGTCGAATTGATTAAACGAGGGTTTCACATTTGCTCTCGACATTGAGGAATTATGCCAAGTCACCTAAAAAATCTTCCTAGAATACCCAGAAAGTTTGATCTCCCCTGCATAAGGTTTCATCAACTCATCCAAAATATTCTTGAGTGTATTGCCAATGGTAAGAACATTTTAATTTACTCTCAAATTACTTTCAAGATCTTAGTTTGTTAGTATGTTATTGGCTGAGGCTAAAATGTGGTGTCAAGATATGTTGATTGTGATGGTTGTCTTATTGCAGATACTCTTGGTCAATAACAACGGCGTGAATATATTATCAATTGTTGTTATAGGGCTGTTGAGTTGTTATTGATCTTTGGTTTATTACCTTAATATGGGTGCAATTTTCGAAGTCACCGCGACAGTTAGAGTAAGGTTATAATTTTATTAAAGTTTCCATGATTTGTCTTATTATGTGATTTGTCTTATATCTTTCTCCTGTCTCAATTTTAAGTGTTGGAACCAAGTTGGTTTTATACTTAGAGTTTTGATGTTAACAAAAATATTTTATGTGAACAGTATGTTTGACTTCATAGAGTATGAAAGAATATTCATGTTTTTTAATACAATTTAAATAAAATTTGATTCGAATTTATGATTGAATAAAATATTTGACCAAGTTGAAAAGAGCATATGATCAAGATTTGAAGAAGATTTGATAAATATTATCACTAGAAGATATGATCAAGAACTCTTTGCCAGAAGAAACACTCACCAGAACATATATTTATTATTTGCAAAGACAACATTCAAATTTTGACAAAGAACAAAAATACTGAATTTGACTTAGTCATTTTCCTAATTGTGAAAGTTCAAGAACCGATCCAACCCTATGTTTCCGCTAGATCAAAGTAAGCAATAAGAAGAAAGTTTCATATGAAGAATTTACGAAAACAATCTTAACAAAATATGAACAATATCAATCTAAAGAATTTACAAACTCAATCTGAACAAAATATGAACATAATCAATCTGAAGAATTTACAAACTCAATGAACAAAATATATGAACCATATCAATCTGAAGATTTTACAAACTCAGTCTCAACAAATACGAATATAATCAATATGAGGAATTTATAAATTCAATCTAAACAAAATATGAACAGAGTCAATCTAGAAGAACTGCTCAGATTGGATTATGGAATAAAGAATTGGTTAAAGAACATATTATCAAAAAGCATTTTGTTTAGAATTATTTTTGAATAAGATCATTGTTGACCAAACTATGAGTGAAGATGCAATTCAAAATGAAACAAAGACCAAATTGAAGTCCTAAATCTATTATATATATTTAAAACAGACCCCTGAATGCCACTTCACCCCCGAATGTCACCTCATTCTATTTCATCCACCTATACAAATATTTTCCACATCAGTCAAAAAGCTTATGTGGACCTCTCCTCTTTTCTCTCCTCTCAATCATGCTCTCAATGCATAATCTCCTTCAATCCTCCTCTCAATCACTAATTTAAAAATTTATGAAAATAATCATAAAATAAGAATATATGAAAAATTATTAAAAAAGTTACTTCTAATTATTAAAATACACATATTTATTTAAAATTATAATATATGAATATATTAAAAAATATAATGAACAAAAGTTTACTATATATATGTGTTTTGAAAAAATATGTTAACACTAAATTTTTATCAATTAAAGTATATATTTATAATTGAATGCTGTTTTTTATTTTAATTTTCCTTATTATAATAATAATTTGAATGTTAAAAAATAAACGAAAATTTAAGTATTGCATAAAATTAAATTATTTTTTAATAAAATTTATTTTTGGTACATATCAACATAACTATAATTCAATTGCACATAAAGTAATATTATAAATTAACTATATCTATAATACATAAAATATTACTTATAAAACTTATAAAATTATTTTACAATTATTTATAATAAATATATAATTTATATTATTATCAAATTATTTTAAAAGTAATTATATAATAAATTTATAAACTATTTTATAATATTATTTTATAATATTATTAGTCATTTACCAATGGTAATAATTTATATTATTAGTCATTAAATTCAATATAAAAAAACCACCTAATCACTCATAAATATTGACATAAATATTCTTTATTTAATCTTCCTTTTATGAACAATTATATTATTTCATTTATTATGAGTAATAATTTTATACGTTAAAAGTTAAATTACTCATTAATGTCAATCAATTTTTTTAGTAAAACATTATAAAATAAAAATATATATTCTATTTGACAGAAAATACATAAATTTATTAAAAATAATCATAAAATATATATATATATATGAAAAATTATTAAAAAAGTTATTTCCAATTATTAAAATCTATCATCTATTATATATATTTAAAATAGACTCCCGATGCCACAACAACTTATTTTTTTTTTA
>NC_021165.2:54498883-54500957 GCF_000331145.2 Cicer arietinum
GCAAATCGATTGCTTAAATACTTTTTGCAAAATAACTTTCCCTGTGACAAACACAATCGATTGGACAATCTATTGTGTGAAGTTTCAATCAAGTTAAGTTTGGTTGCAATCGATCGGGAAATCGATTGAACTAAACACCAGGTAAGAACTTTTCAGGCAAATATATACAAATCGATTGGCACGTCGATTAACATCAAAATAGCTGAGTCACTGACTTAAACACAATCGATTGGCAAATCGATTGAAAGAACTTTTTGAAATCACAGTGAACTCTGAGCTTGTGGCCAAATCGATTCTGAGTATTTGTTAATCGATTATGAAAACTTAATAAATTGATTACGAAATCGATTGGTATGTGTTTTACTTTGAACATAACATCTGCAATCGATTACGAAATCGATGCATATAAGTCTTAACATAATCACTGAAAAATGTTGTTTAAAGAATCGATTGGCTTATATAGTTTCAAGATTCAAGAAAAACAAGACACACGATAATCGATTGGCAAATCGATTAGACTGGTTTATCACTTTACGAAATCGATTGGTAAATCGATTGATTAATATGTTTTTCAGAAACTATATAAACTGTCTTCAATCATTCTTTCAATAACAATCTGATAAACACTTTGAATATTCTTGATATACACAAGAACTCTCAATAACACTTGGTTAACACACTGAGATTGCTTTTTCAGATCACAGCCAAGGAGATTATCAACAATCAATAAGAGAGCTAGAAAAGTGATCTTGAAAGACAAGGTTCTCATGAACAATCCTTGAATATCCAGAATCGTGAGAAGTCACATTAACCAAGATTGAAGACTACTTTTTTGTTCTTCCTTTATTCCGTTTGTAATAATACTTTGAAAAGAAACGAAAGCGAGAAAAGCCAGCTTAAAACTGGTGGCTACTTTCTTGGGTGAGAGTGCTCAACAAGAAAGAGTCGTACTTTGATTCTGTGTTAGATTGCTGAGTATCTACAAGGATCAGAGGGTGATCAATAGGAAAGAGATCATTAAGATAGATAGGTTTCGGGGATGAAACTGGACAATCTGTAATTGATTCTTTCTATTGGAGAAGAAAATCTGAAATCCGATTGGATTATCAGGACTGGATGTAGGTTGTCAAGTTGACAACTGAACCAATATAAATTCTTGGTGCAATCTTCTCTAACCCTCAACTCCTTTAATTTTCTATCTTGCAATATCTGTGTATGTGATTAATATTAGATGCATGTTAAACATATTCTGTGATAGGTAATATTGTTTAATCTGGTAATTTGACTTGAATGCATCTTGGTTAATCTCTTATCCATCTAATTGCAATTGTTAATCTTGTATGCCGCAATTTAATTCCGCTGTGTGTATGAAATTGATTTAATTTCTTAAAAAACTGATACATTCCGATTATTTCGAGGTCGTACCAACCAACATTTTTTTTCGTCAAATAAATACAAATACCATTATATGTTGAAAAATAAATTAACAATCAAAGTACAATGAGTCAAACAATTATCCTATATAATAAGTTATCATACGAATTTTACAAAGATTGGATTATGGAATAAAGAATTGGTTAAAGAACATATTATCAAAAAGCATTTTGTTTAGAATTATTTTTGAATAAGATCACTGTTGACCAAACTATGAGTGAAGATGCAATTCAAAATTAAACAAAGACTAAATTGAAGTCCTAAGTTTATTTATAAATAGATACTCAAAGTTAAAGAGAAGATCATCAAAAAATTAAAAAAGAGTAGAATAACTCAACCTCAAAATTTCAAATTCATCTTAAAGTTTAAAGAGAGAAACACATGATGGAATGAGAAACATTTTCTAAGTGTTTTTCTTAGAGTGCTATAGTCATTCTTATAGTCCACTTGTTAGAAGCAACTACTGAAATTCCAAACCTTTGTATTCAAATCCGATAGTACTCGTGTTAGTGTGCCTTCATTAATCTGGAGATCGTTATTGAAATGGGTTTGATATAACATATATTCACATTTCATGTAGTACATCAGACACATGTGATATATTAGATCAAAGTATAGTTCATTTTGCATGTGTAAAACA
>NC_021165.2:54503926-54506952 GCF_000331145.2 Cicer arietinum
TATAAATTATTACCATTGGTAAATGACTAATAATATTATAAAATAATTTATAGATTTATTATAAAATAACTTATAAAATAATTTGATAATAATATAAATTATAAATTATTATCAAATTGTAAAATAATTTATAAATTATAAATTTATGATAAATAATTTTAAAATAATTTTATAATTTATAAATTTATAAAATAATATTATTATTGAGAGGAGGGTTGAAGGAGATTAGGAATTGAGAGGGGAGAAAGGAGAAGAGGTCCACATCAGCTAAAAGCTTATGTGGGAAATATTTGTATAGGTGGATGAAATAGAATAAGGTGGCATTCGGGGGTGAGGTGACATTCGGGAGTCTGTTTTAAATATATATAATAGATATGTCAAGGTGAATTAAAAATGACTTTGTTTTTTCATAAACATCATTTATTTATTTATTTACACTTTAAATTTTGGTTTACTTTCTCCGTTGTTGCTTCTTAACGGTTTTAGTTGAAAAATCAACCATAATTGTTTTTGTTGAAGAATTTTTGAACATTTGTAACTAATAATGTTATATTATTTCTTAATGTTATATAATCAAATGCATTATAAACATGAAATTAGAGACTCAGGATCGAATTACATTTTTTAAAACAAATATGAAAGTATAAATATATCATCGTCGTGATTAATTGACATTTCCATTTACCTAGAAATATTTAGGCACCTTAAATAAATTATTAATAAAATTAAAAGACCAATAACAAAAAAATAGAGGAAGAAAATAACTAAAATTATTTTAGATCGAATAATCTATTTATTCATATTGTGAAAATGAAGTAAATTTTTGAATAGTAAAAGATTGAATCATTATAATAACACTTTTTTAAATATAATTAATTAAGTTGTAAGCTTTTCTTTGTCAACATATTCTAGCATTAACACATCAAAAAACTAAAATCAATTTTATAATTTATTTAAATTGTAAATATAGAAATGTGTTATAGTATATATTTATTTTTATGTTAATACAGTTATGTTTAATCTTTTTTAGGGGAGTGTTTTGTCGTCCATTGTGGTCCAACTTGGCTCGAGAGATTTATTTTTGCAATTATGCACGGATGATATCATATTCACATAATAAAAGATATTACTTTTGAATGATAGGTTAATATTAATAATTTAAATCAATTACTAAAGCAAACACATAGACACACTTAAAGAAATTAGAACACATATTAACACTCATATAAAAAAAATAGAATCGTATCATTATCCTATTTAAAATAAGATAATGAAAAATTGGGGTGTTACAGTAGTTATTTTGTTTGAGAGAATACTTTTTTTTTTTCTTATTTACTTTATTTGTAAATGACCACCACTCATTCTTTCATAAACTTCAAGGGAGAATTTTACATACATCAAGAATTGATTCTACTTACTTCAAAAGAGAATTCTACATATTTATCTCAACTATTTTCATTTAATATTATGAATCTATACTATTAATCCCAATATATGCTTGATATACATTTCTTTCTTGAGAACTTCATTAAAAGAAGGTAGACTTTGTAATCATCTGAATGTGTTTGTAGGTGCTAAATATATTATGAGTCTTAAGGTATCCTGGTTAGCGATTGGGGAAAAATACCTCATCATACACTACGCCAAAAAAATCAAACTCTATCATATCAATTTCTTATTTGACTAGGAGCATGATTAAGGACTAAGTATACAATCTTCAACCGCAATCACCACTATATTTTAAAACATAGGGGCAAAGATACATTTATAATCATAAAATGGGATAGCAAGTCTATGGTTGGAACAAATAGCTTATCTAACAATTACAACAAACCTACAACAAAATAATGAAGATCAAATTATAAATAGATAAAATGCATAACGCTGAAATAACTACTAGAGATTCAGTCAACGATTATTGAGATATTATATGCTTTCGGTAGCAATTAAACCTTCACATAAGACAAAACCTCACTAATTTCCAATGGGCGAAAGAGAGGCAAGAAAATTGTGAATAATAGTGTTGGTCGCTGGGGCATGACTATTAAACTCGAGGTGAGCCTTAACTATTGGTTATTTCAATACCAAGTTTGTGACACCCCGATTTTTAACAGCGCGAGTGTATTAACTTTTTTTCAAAACAAATTCATATTAAAAAAAGAAATAAATAAGGAAATACTTTTGGATAAATATTTAAGTCGTAACACAACGGCAAATAAGTCAACAGAATTTACAAAAGACTAGACATCCCGAGTGATCTTTCTACAAAAAACTATACATCCCGATGGATCTTCACGCGCCCTGCAAGAACCTCCTAACATAGCTCCAGTTAGCTGTGTCCAACTACATTCCCATCCACAGGGTACTAACCGGTAGGATGGTCCTGGTTCTCATCTGAGGGCAAATCCCAGATTTCCAGAATAGTGGTAAAGGGTCACCAACCGAAATTAACAATTGACACACAACATTTAAGTTTTTAAATGCACAAAATAACCTTTCAACTTAGCATGCACCTTAAAAGGGTTTCCATATGCCAAACATGCATAAACAAGGTTGAAAAATGAAGTTTTTAACAAAACTGCATTGTTGTATTCGAATACAGCATGTCTGTATTCGAATACAACCTTCTGTATTCGACTACACATAAGTCAACAGCAAAAACAACATGTTTGTATTCGAATACAACCTTCTGTATTCGAATACACATCACACATCAGCAGAAAAACAGCAAAATTCAGCTTTTAAAAGGGTTTTGAAATCAATCAACACTTACACACAAATCCAAACAATCACACTTTGAAATTATAGCACAATCACCATGACGAATTGAGTTTCAAAAAGGTTTTGCAATCAATCACAGTTACACACAATTTCAAAACATTCACACTTAGCAATTATAGCACAATCACCACGACAACATTAGTTTGTAAAAGGTTTTGCAATCAATCACACTTACACAAAATTCCACAGTTGACAATTATAACACAATCACCATGACAACTTTAGTTCAAACACTCAATCATAAT
>NC_021165.2:54507452-54515876 GCF_000331145.2 Cicer arietinum
GGAGAAGATCTTTGAAATGATTAACTGCCAGGCGGGAGTGAAGGTCAGCTATGCCACTTATATATTGTTGGGGGATGCTGAGTACTGGTGGAGGAGTGCAAGGTTATTGATGGGAGCAACCCACGAAGAGGTGAACTGGGAATCGTTCAAAAGAAAGTTTTTAGACAAATACTTTCCGATGAGTACCAGGACTAAGTTGGGTGACGACTTTCTGAAACTTCACCAGGGGAGCCTGACTGTGGGCGAGTATGCTGCTAAATTTGAATCACTATCGAGGCATTTCAGGTTCTTCCGTGAAGAAATTGATGAACCATTCATGTGTCATCGTTTCCAAGACGGATTGAAGTATGAGATTCAAGATTCCGTCTTACCCTTGGGAATTCAACGTTTCCAAGCGCTGGTGGAGAAATGTAGAGAAGTGGAAGATATGAAAAACAAGAGGGCTAGCCGAGTAGGGAATTTTAATTCGGGAGGCCCTAGTCGGGCGAGTTATCAGAACAAGGGGAAGCAAGTTGCTAAACCTTATAATCGACCCCAGAATAACAACGGTGGGCAGAGTCGCCCGGGGAACCAGAATTTCGGGAGGCAATTGGGGCAAGTGCTTCGATGTTTCCGATGTGGGGGAGAAGGACACTATGCTAGTGCTTGTACCACTAACATCCCCATCTGTCACAATTGTCGGAAGTCGGGGCACATGGCAAGGGATTGCACGGCTCCAAAGGTGGAACCAGTGGTGAATGTAGCTAGGGCTACCCGTCCTACTGCTAGAGGACGCATTTATTGTGTGAATGCTGAAGAGGGAAATCCATCTGGTAATCTGATTCAGCGTGATTGTGAGATTGCAGGTAACACTCTAACTGCACTCTTTGATTCGGGGGCAACCCATTCCTTCATTGCTATGGACTGTGTGAATCGCTTGAAGTTATCTGTGTCTGCTTTACCTTTTGATTTGGTTGTTTCCACGCCTGCTAAGACCTTAACCGTAAATTCAGCATGTTTACATTGTCGAATGACTATTCAGAATAGGGATTTCTTGGTTAATCTAATTTGTTTACCGCTACAATCACTCGAGGTCATCCTCGGTATGGATTGGATGTCTTATCATTATGTGATCTTGGATTGTGCTCGTAAATTGGTTCTTTTCCCCGAACCAGGAGTTGTTAAGTATTTAGCTGCTAACAAACTCCGAGTGTCGCTAAGTGAAGGGACTCATGAGTTTTTGTCTCTGGCCAATGTGGAGGCAAAGATAAATGTGGATATAGAAGATGTGATACTTGTCAACGAGTATCGGGATGTATTTCCAACGGAAATTCCAGGATTGCCACCGGTAAGAGAAGTGGAATTCTTCATTGATTTGCACCCAGGAACGGGACCCATTTCAATGGCACCTTATCGAATGTCGCCATTGGAATTAAATGAGCTCAAAGGCCAAATTGAAGACTTGTTGGAGAAGAAATTCATCAGACCAAGTGTATCACCATGGGGTGCTCCAGTTTTGCTAGTTAAGAAGAAGGACGGAAGCTCGCGCTTATGTGTGGATTATAGACAGCTTAACAAGGCAACTATTAAGAATCGTTATCCTTTGCCACGAATCGATGATTTGATGGATCAATTGAGAGGGGCCGCGATATTTTCGAAGATTGACTTGAAGTCGGGTTACCATCAGATTCGAGTAAGGGAAGGAGACATTCAGAAAACAGCTTTCAGAACCCGCTATGGACATTATGAATACCTGGTTATGCCGTTTGGAGTTACCAATGCACCGGCAATTTTCATGGACTACATGAACAGAATCTTTAATTCATTCCTTGATAAATTCGTTGTGGTGTTCATTGATGATATATTGATTTATTCAAGGACTGAAGAAGAACATGGAGAACATTTACGACAAGTTCTTGAGATTTTACGCGAGAAGCGATTGTATGCCAATCTGTCGAAGTGTGAATTTTGGCTAGAGAAAGTGAATTTCTTGGGGCATGTGATCACCAAGGAAGGAATCGCTGTAGATCCGGCTAAGATTGAGGCGGTTCTTGCTTGGAAACAGCCTCAGACTGTCACTGACATACGAAGTTTTGTGGGACTGGCAGGGTACTACAGGAGGTTTATCGAAGGTTTTGCTAAGATTGTGGCTCCACTGACACAACTTACCAGAAAAGATCAACCGTTCGCATGGACGGAGAAGTGTGAAGAAAACTTCCAGTTACTAAAGAGAAAATTGACGACCTCACCTGTATTGGTATTACCGCAATCAGAAGAACCCTATGAAGTTTATTGTGATGCATCTCACCAGGGGTTAGGATGTGTTCTGATGCAACACAAGAAAGCTGTGGCTTATGCCTCGAGACAATTGAAGATTCATGAGAGGAACTATCCTACTCATGATTTGGAGCTTGCCACGGTTGTTTTTGCATTAAAGGTCTGGAGGCACTATTTATATGGGTGCACGTTCACCGTGTTCAGCGACCATAAAAGCTTGAAATATTTGTTTGATCAGAAGGAGTTGAACATGCGCCAGAGACGATGGATGGAGACTCTCAAGGATTTTGATTTCACACTGCAGTACCACCCTGGGAAGGCCAATGTAGTGGCTGATGCGTTGAGCAGAAGAAGTGTATCGGTGTCTTCACTAATTATGGCTAGACAACAAGAGTTGTGGGAAGCTTTTAGAGACTTGCACTTGAACGTAGAGTTTGCACCGGGAATTTTGAAATTCGGAATGATTAAGATCTCGAGTGGACTACTTGAGGACATTGCAAATTCTCAAGATGACGTCTTAATTCAAGAGAAGAGGAATCTAATAGTGCAAGGGAAGACGGATGAGTTCAAGATTGGGGCAGATAATATTTTGAGGTGTAATGGTAGGATTTGTGTACCAGAGATTACAGTTATGCGGAAAACGATTTTAGAAGAGGCGCATAAGAGTAAGCTGAATATTCATCCTGGAGAGGCAGAATTATTGGTGGCCAGGAATGAAGAAACATGTGGCGGAATATGTATCCACTTGTTTAACTTGTCAGAAAGCGAAGGTGGAACATCAGCGACCTGCTGGGATGTTGCAACCTTTAGATATACCTGAATGGAAGTGGGACAGCATTTCTATGGATTTTATAACCGGATTGCCAAAGACAAGGAGGAAGAATGATTCTATATGGGTGATAGTGGACCGGCTGACTAAATCTGCTCACTTTTTGCCGGTAAGGACCACCTATAAGGTAGATCAGTTAACAGAGATCTACATTGCGGAAATTGTGAGGCTACACGGGGTACCATCGAGCATTGTATCAGACCGTGATCCGAAGTTCACATCACATTTTTGGGGAGCATTGCACGAAGCATTGGGAACGAAGCTACGATTGAGTTCAGCTTATCATCCACAAACGGACGCCTTTAGAGATTACACGGAGTACCATCAAGCATTTTGTCAGACCGTGATCCGAAGTTCACATCGCATTTTTGGGGAGCATTGCACGAAGCGTTGGGAACGAAGCTACGATTGAGTTCAGCTTACCATCCACAAACGGACGGACAGACTGAAAGGACGAATCAGTCCTTGGAAGATCTGTTGAGAGCATGTGTATTAGATGATAGGGGAAGCTGGGATGATGTACTTCCGTTGATTGAGTTCACTTACAACAATAGTTTCCACGCAAGTATTGGAATGGCACCATATGAAGCTTTATATGGGCGCAAGTGTCAAACGCCCTTGTGTTGGTATAAAGACGGTGAGAATATGATTGTCGGACCAGAGATGGTGCAACAGACCACAGCTAAAGTAAGGAAGATCAAGGAGAAAATGAAGACTTCACAAGATCGCCAGAAGAGTTACGCGGACAAGCGTCGCAGACTTTTGGAATTCGAACAGGGTGACCATGTATTTCTGAGAGTCACACCTACTACTGGAGTAGGTAGAGCCTTGAAATCGAAGAAGTTGACTCCGAAATTCATTGGACCATATCAGATTTCTGCACGAATTGGGCCGGTTGCTTATCGGATTGCATTACCTCCGATACTGTCCAATATCCATGACGTGTTTCATGTGTCGCAGTTGAGGAAATATCTCGCAGATCCATCTCACGTGATCGAACCAGACACGATCCAGCTAAAGGATAACCTGTCGTTCGAAGTACCACCCGTGAGAATTGATGACAGGAAGATTAAGCGGTTGAGGACCAAGGATGTTTCGTTGGTCAAGGTGATCTGGAACCCAATTACTGGAGATGCGACTTGGGAACTGGAGAGCAAGATGAGGGAACAACACCCAGAGTTATTTATCGATGCATAGTTTCGAGGACGAAACTAATTTTAGGGGGGGAGTAATGTAAGACCCATAATTTTAAAGTACCCTTTTATGTATTTTTGGTATATTTTGGATTTTGGCTCGGAGGCTTTTAAGCCAAAGTTAATAATATTTTGGAGTTTTATAATCAAAAAGATATTTCGATGCCAATTAGAATTTCTCGTCGATAAATAAATTGAATTTAACTGCGGAAAATACTTTACGGTTAATTTAAGGCGTTTCGGGTGAAACGGTAATTTAATAAATATCTAGATTTTGAGATATTTGTTAAGTTATATTTATTTTTTATATATGTTTGCTTGGAGGGAAAAAGAAAGGAAAACTAGAAGGAAGGAAAAGGAAAAGAAAATAGTATATAAAGGAAGGAAGGAAAAAGGAAGAAAGGAAAAACAAAGGAAAGAAATTGAAAGGAGAGAAAATAGAATTTTCCATCTCCTTCCTCAGTCACGCAAGAAAAAACCAAATTTCCATCCTCCTCCATTTTTCGTTTTCGTTGCTTCCTTTCCTTCAAAACTAGTGACCCAAGGTTGGGTGAGGGTTAGATCAAGGTTTTCGTAACTCCACTCTTCCTCTTTGATTCGAAAACGAAGAAATACGGTTTTTGAGATCCAAACACAAACCCCTCCGTTTCTCCTAGATCCAAACCTCTTTTCTCGAAGAGATAGAAGGGAAAGTTGCTCACCTCCGTGCTACGGTGCTAGTGCACTAACTTGGAAGCGGCGTTGCGAGCGGAGATTTTACCGGAATTTCTCGCGGAACCGGAAACTCTCGATAAAGCTAACTTTGAGGTAAGGGCTCCTTCCAAACTTCTAGTTTGCATTAGGGACTTATCTGTGGTTGTGTGGGAAGGAATTTGTTAGGGCTTAATGTATCGATTTGGGGAAAAACCAAACTAGTGCGTTACGGGTAAAACCCTAAGAGTTAGGTTTTGTTTATAGTGATGAATGTTTCGTGGTAAATGAATTTGAATGTCATTGTGTATGATTATGGGTAAATGAAACTTGATGTTTGTTAATTGGTGTGGTTGTTGTGAATTATGGTTTGAATGTGAAAGTATGTTTGAATTTGTTTCTGTGGAATTTGAAAACCATTAGAGTTAAACGAGTATTAAAAATGGGGAATCTTTTAATACCTCGGTTTACTTAATGTGTATTTGAGGAAAATGTTTAAGTTAACTGGGCGTTGAGAATGGGGAATCTCTTAATGTCTCGGTTACTTAACTATCGTTTTTGAAAATCGTTTCGGTAAATGAGTATTAAGAATGGGGAATCTCTTAATGACTCGTTTACTGAATGTTTTGCGAGAAAATCGTTTAAGTCAAAAGTATATTAAGAATGGGGAATCTCTTAATATGACTGTTTGCTTAACGTTTTGTTTTGAAAATCATTAAGTTAAATCGGTATTAAGAACGGGGAATCTCTTAATGACTTATTTAATTAATGTTGTTTGAAAGTCGTTTCGGTAAATGAGTATTAAGAATGGGGAATCTCTTAATATGACTGTTTGCTTAACGTTTTGTTTTGAAAATCATTAAGTTAAATCGGTATTAAGAACGGGGAATCTCTTAATGACTTATTTAATTAATGTTGTTTGAAGGTCGTTTAAGTTAAATGGGTATTAAAAATGGGGAATCTTTTAATATCTGCATTTGCTTAACGATTGTTGTGAATGGAGTCTGTGTATGCTCATGCATTTCATTTGGTAAATTGTGTCGACCCGTGATAGGTGACACCTTGGTAAACTGTGCTGACCCGTGATAGGTGGTACGTTTACGATTTACTTTTTAGTAAATCGTGTTGACCCGTGATAGGTGACACCTCGGTAAACTGTATTGACCCGTGATAGGTGGTACGTTTACGATTTACGTTTTTGGTAAATTGTGTTGACCCGTGATAGGTGACACCATGGTAACTGTACTGACCCGTGATAGGTGGTACATTTACGATTTACATTTTTGGTGGATTGTGCTGACCCGTGATAGGTGGCACCTCGGTAAACAGTACTGGTCTGTGATAGGCGGTACGTTTACGATTCCCGCTTTTTCTTTTAGTAAATCGTGTTGACCCGTGATAGGTGACACCATGGTAACTGTACTGACCCGTGATAGGTGGTACGTTTACGATTTACGTTTTTGGTGAATTGTGCTGACCCGTGATAGGTGGCACCTCGGTAAACAGTACTGGTCTGTGATAGGCGGTACGTTTACGATTCCCGCTTTTTCTTTTAGTAAATCGTGTTGACCCGTGATAGGTGGCACCTCGGTAAACAGTACTGGTCTGTGATAGGCGGTACGTTTACGATTCTCGCTTTTTCTTTTAGTAAATCGTGTTGACCCGTGATAGGTGGCACCTCGGTAAACAGTACTGGTCTGTGATAGGCGGTACGTTTACGATTCTCGCTTTTTCTTTTAGTAAATCGTGTTGACCCGTGATAGGTGACACCTCGGTAAACTGTACTGACCCGTGATAGGTGGTACGTTTATGATTTACGCATTTTAGTAAATCGTGCTGACCCGTGATAGGTGGCACCTCGGTAATTGGTACTTTGGCCTGCGATAGGCGGTACAATTATGATTTACGGCCCTTCGAGGAGGGTTTTGGTTTGGAATTCCGAGTCCATGCATTTTGGCATATACGCATTGCATTAGGGTGCTTGGCACGCGAGTCGTATTTGATTTGAGTTCATGATTGAGTGATTTGAATTTTGATTTATTGTGGTATTTACATTGAAAGTGCTGAGTGTTATGTGTGGGTTATTGGGTGTAAGTATGATGGTTATCGAGATCCCAATTGCCGTGGTAATCGCGTAGGAATTGCTAAGTGTTAGGTTGTGAACTTGATTAGGAATGACTTGAGTTAATTCACGAAATTTTGGAAAAACGATCAGGGAAATCGATTTCCCAATCGATTGGATAGTAAACAGGGACTTGGCCAAATGGACAAAATCGATTAGCCAATCGATTTTGTAATCAGTTTTCGAAAATCATTTACGAAATCGATTGCCCAATCGATTGGCCATTAAGTCAGGGGCTCAGCTATCCTGTCAATCGATTGCCCAATCGATTGAATCAAGCCAGAGTTCAAAATTTCACTAAAAACCTTCAGGAAATCGATTTGGAAATCGATTGGTATTAAGTCAGGGGCTCCGTTATCCTGTCAATCGATTGCCAAATCGATTGATTCAGCCCAGGATTCTATTTTCATTAAAAATCTTCACCCCAATCGATTGCCCAATCGATTGGCTCAGTGAAAATCCTCAGTTTTAGTTGTATGATTGGTTTCTCATGAATCTATCCATCTCTTGATTTGTTATGTGTTAATTAGGAGATTGAGAACTTCATTTTACTTTCATTTTAATTGGCAAAGTATTGTATGAACTTTTAGCATATTGAAAATCCTGTTAAGGTGCATGCTTATTGAAAAGTTATTTTGAGCATTTAAAAACTTAATTGTTGTGTTAACTGTTATTTTTTTGGTTGGTGACCCTTTACAATTATTGTGGAAATCTGGGCTTTGCCCTCAGATGAGAGTCAGGACGGTCCTACCGGTTCGTACCCTACGAACGGGAATGGAGATGGGAACGCTTGACTGCAGTTACGATAGGAGGATCTCACGGGGCGCGTGGAGATTACTCAAGGTGTATAGCTTTTTGGTAGGATGATCAGATTAGGATGACGTATAGGGACTAGGTGTCCTTCTTTTTGGATTGGAGTATTTTTAGTTTGGAAAACTGTACTTATACTATTATTGTCAGTTTGACTTCTTATTTGAATGGGTTCCATGTACCATTTGATGTTGTGTAAATGTTTTGGATTTATAATTGGAGAAACTTTTCCGCTGCTTGTAAATTATAACGACTCAATTATTTATCCAAAGGCATTTCCTGATTTAATTCTTTGTTTGTTTTAATTACTTTTGAAAAAAATATACCCTCGCTTTGAAAAACGGGGTGTTACACCCTCAAACTTGGGAGGATTGTAACGACGAAAGTCCTTTAATCCTCTTGACTCTGCAGCACGGATCTCTCTTCCCCTCTTTTCGAGATCACGTTGAGTCTTGGCAGCAGTCTGTGCAGCAACAGAAGCAGCCAGGTTATTCATAGCCTCCGCCATTCGATCATCCCTATTG
>NC_021165.2:54516807-54517233 GCF_000331145.2 Cicer arietinum
ATCTCCATTCCCGTCCGTAGGGTACGAACCGGTAGGATCGTCCTGATTCTCATCTGAGGGCAAAGCCCAGATTTCCACAATAATTGTAAAGGGTCACCAACCGAAAATAACAGTTAACACATAACATTTAAGTTTTTAAATGCTAAAAATAACTTTTCAACTAAGCATGCACCTTAACAAGATTTTCAATATGCGAAAGGTTCATACAATACTTTGCCAATAAAAAAAATGAAAGCAAAATGAAGTTCTCAATCCCCTAATTAAGACATAACAAATCAAGACATGGATAAGTTAATGAGTAATCAAACATCTAACTCAAACTGAGGATTTTCACTGAGCCAATCGATTGGGGTGAAGGATTTTGATGAAAACAGAATCCTGGGCTGAAATCAATCGATTGGGAAATCGATTGAGTGAGTACTGAGC
>NC_021165.2:54517461-54519701 GCF_000331145.2 Cicer arietinum
CATAAACTAACTCAATCACATTCATGCATAATCCCAATTCTTAACACTTAACACTGATAACGCAATCGCTACAACATCATGAGTTTCAAAATAGTATTGCAATCAAACATGTTATCACTGAATTCTAAAACATAACACTTAACACTTATAACACAATTACTACCACATCATGGATTTCGAAATGGTATTGCAATCAAACATGTTATCACCAAATTCCAAAACATACACTTAACACTTATAACACAATACTACACAAACAAAATGAACCAACAATTCAAAATTTAACAGGGTGTAGTCTCTCACGGACAAACACCTGTGCAGTCTCTCACGGACAAACACAATTCACCAAGAAACGTAAGTCGTAAACATACCACCTATCACGGGTCAGTCTGTTTACCCCGGGTCAGCACAACTTACCAAACGTAAATCGTACACGTACTGCCTATCATGGGCCCGTATCGTTTACCAAGGTGCCACCTATCGCGGGTCAGCACGATTTACCAAAACTCACATAAGTAAACAAGACATTAAGAGATTCCCCGTTCTTAATTCTTATTTAACTTAAACTAGGGCGTAGTCTCTCACAGACAAACCCCTGTGCAGTCTCTCACGGACAAACACAATTCCCTCAGGAACGTAATTCGTAAACGTACCACCTATCACGGGTCAGTACTGTTTACCGAGGTGCCACCTATCCCGGGTAGGCACAACTTACCAAACGTAAATCGTAAACGTACTGCCTATCACGAACCCATACCGTTTACCAAGGTGCCACCTATCCCGGGTCAGCACGATTTACTAAAGCACACATATGTAAACGAGACATTAAGAGATTCCCCATTCTTAATTCTCATTTAACTTAACGATTTTCAAAACAAAACATTCAGTAAATAAGTCATTAAGAGATTCCCCATTCTTAATACTCATTTACTGAAACGATGTTCAAAAACAAACATTAAGTAACCGAGACATTAAGAGATTCCCCATTCTTAACGCCCAATTAACTTAAACGATTTTCAAAAACAAATATTAAGTAACCGAGACATTAAGAGATTCCCCATTCTCAACGCCCAGTTAACTTAAACAATTTTCCAAACAAAATAATAAGTAACCGAGACATTAAGAGGTTCCCCCTCCTTAACGTCCAGTTAACTTAAACGGTTTTCAAAACAAAATGTTAAGTAACCGAGACATTAAGAGATTCCCCCTCCCCTAAATACTCATATACTAAACGATTTTCAAAACAAAATATTAAGTAACCGAGACATTAAGAGATTCCTCATTCTTAACGCCCAGTTAACTTAACAATTTTCAAAACAAAATATTAAGTAACCGAGACATTAAGAGATTCCCCCTCCTTAACGTCCAGTTAACTTAAACGGTTTTCAAAACAAAATGTTAAGTAACCGAGACATTAAGAGATTCCCCCTCCTTAACGTCCAGTTAACTTAAACGGTTTTCAAAACAAAATGTTAAGTAACCGAGACATTAAGAGATTCCCCCTCCTTAACGTCCAGTTAACTTAAACGGTTTTCAAAACAAAATGTTAAGTAACCGAGACATTAAGAGATTCCCCCTCCTTAACGTCCAGTTAACTTAAACGGTTTTCAAAACAAAATGTTAAGTAACCGAGACATTAAGAGATTCCCCCTCCTTAACGTCCAGTTAACTTAAACGGTTTTCAAAACAAAATGTTAAGTAACCGAGACATTAAGAGATTCCCCATTCTTAACGCCCAGTTAACTTAAACGATTTTCAAAAACAAATATTAAGTAACCGAGACATTAAGAGATTCCCCATTCTTAATACTCATTTACTAAACGATTTTCAAAAACAAAATATTAAGTAACCGAGACATTAAGAGATTCCCCATTCTTAACGCCCAGTTAACTTAACAATTTTCAAAACAAAATATTAAGTAACCGAGACATTAAGAGATTCCCCATTCTTAACGCCCAGTTAACTTAAACGATTTTCAAAACAAAATATTAAGTAACCGAGACATTAAGAGATTCCCCATTCTTAACGCCCAGTTAACTTAAACGATTTTCAAAACAAAATATTAAGTAACCGAGACATTAAGAGATTCCCCATTCTTAACGCCCAGTTAACTTAAACGATTTTCAAAACAAAATATTAAGTAACCGAGACATTAAGAGATTCCCCATTCTCAACGCCCAGTTAACTTAAACGATTTTCAAAAACAAATATTAAGTAACCGAGACATTAAGAAATTCCCC
>NC_021165.2:54520612-54525090 GCF_000331145.2 Cicer arietinum
AATAATAATAATAATAATAATAATAATAATAATAAATATCTAAACAAATATCTAGATATTTTTTATAAAAATCATTATTACGTCTGTCACCTCACATCATGTCACAAACCACTTTTTTAGAAAAATATCTACTCTCGCCGCAATTCAATGGGCAGATGAATTTTTCTGAAAAATGCTGCATCTCATAATTTTTTTTCTTCGACAAAAGTTTCACCGTAATTAAATAAAATTATTCATCGACGAATAATTTTAATCGGGTCTCTAAAAAGATATTTTTGGCATTTAACTGATATAATACCATAAAATTGGCTAAAAAGCCTCAGAAATTTAGCACAAAATTCCTCAAAATACATAAATTAGAATTTAAAATTAAGGGTCTTACAGGAGTCCTATTCCTTGATTTTTTTTTCTATCGAAATTTTGGGACAATCCGAGAAAATCGCCTACAAACTTGGTTTTTTTTACTAGCAACGTGCCTATGAGATCGCAAACAAGCTTATCCGACCTGTAGAGCAACAAAACACGAAGAACAATTGTTAGGATGATTAATAATACTCTAAAACTGGTTAATATTGGTTAATATTGTTAATAGAGAGTCCCCGGCAACGGCGCCAATTTGATCCGTTGTCGCACACGGGTCAAATACAATTGATAAAATGTAAATAGAGGTAATAACTCGAATCTTTTGTCAAGAACTTTTGATATAATAATAATAATAACCGAATTGAAAGTTGAAATTTAAAAGGGGTTTTTTAGATTTTTGATTTAACAGATGAGCAAAATGATTAATCAACTTATTCGAGTTTCAAATCTATCAATGAGTTTAATGTCTAATTCATGATTCTATTCTTATTTAACTATAGAATTGATCAAACAAGCGTAATCAATCCTATGGGAATTCAGGTTCTTTGATTGGATTAAGCATCACAATCATCAAAATATTACAATTAACGATCAAGAGTCGTATAATTATAATTCAATTAAATTAGAAACCGAAACCAAATTATGTCAAATAAATTTAATCGATCCTATTGAAATTCAAGTTAAGCAATAAGAATATCAATATAATCAAATAAACAAGAATAGAATCATGAATTCGAAATTGACAGTGTAACCTGAATCTCAAGATGTTGATGAAACTCTGAACTCGTGGATTAATCTTATCAAACTAGTCTTCCATGAAATTAAAATAAAAACTGTTTATTTCTTGAAGCAATCTGAATCCAAAAAATTTTATCCGTAGAAAAGAAACAAAATTGTCAATATATAGTACTCGATATTGGGCTTTAGGGTTTAAAAACAAGTGACCCGCTATTTAAAATTATTACAAAAGTCCAGATTATGAATTCTATAATTTAGGAATAGTAGAGTTCGACATTGGGCTTTTATTCCAACACAAAAGTTATAGCTTTGATTTTTAGCTTTCTAACGCTTGCTCATATCCGCCAATCTGATACCTAGAGCTCAAGTTATGACCTAAAGAGTGAGCAAGGGTTAAAATGCAAATAATAAAATTATAATTCAAATTCGACCCGAAGTTTAGAACAAACTAAAAATATTATTCTAAGCTATAAAGAGCTTTTAAAATACCAAACTAAAAAGCTAGAAACATGTGTCCAAATGCTATGAACAGTATATAAACATAAAATTAATATTTTAATATATTATATACTTATTAAATATGTTATATTAAATATATTATACATCACTTTAACTTTATACAATTGCTAATATTAAGCATAATAATAAATATTTATTATATAAATAGAATAACGTTTAAAGTATTTAAACATTATTTTAAATTTTATCTTAAATATATTAACATAATAGAATATAAGTCTATTTTAAAATAGTCTTCTGAAATGTTGCTTTATTTTTACTAATATAATATTATGACTATTTGTAGTTATTATTGATATAAAAATTATGGAAATAAATAAATTATCTTTTTATTATTTATTTTTTATTTTTTATGTTTTATTTTGACTGAAAATAAACACTTTGAAAGTCAAATGACTGACTAATTTGCTTAGTTTATAGTATGATTTTATAATGAATATTGACATAAGCTCCTATAAATTAACTCCCTTGAGATAGTTTCATAGTATCAATATATCTTCTCTATCTCTTCAAGGTACTTTATCTTGCATAGAGACATGGCTAGAGTTTTGGTATTAATCCTACTTCAAGTGAGCTTCTTTGCAGTGTTTGCTAAAGAGTTTGATAATCTTAAACACAAACACCATCATCACCGTCACCATCATCATCACCAACTTTCCCCATCCCCAGCCCCAGCCCCAACCCATGGCCATGTCCATGCTCCTTCTTTAGCCCCTACTCGTCCACCCTTTCCCTTTGATACTACAATTATCTCATTGTCCACTAGTTATGAGGAGGGTTTGGATCATAAGCACAACAAACACCACAAACGCCACAAACATCGTCACCATCACTCTTCATCCCCAGCCCCATCCCCAGCCCCAACCCATGGCCATGTCCATGCTCCTTCTTTAGCCCCTACTCGTCCACCCTTTCCCTTTGATACTACAATTATCTCATTGTCCACTAGTTATGAGGAGGGTTTGGATCATAAGCACAACAAACACCACAAACGCCACAAACATCGTCACCATCACTCTTCATCCCCAGCCCCATCCCCAGCCCCAACCCATGGCCATGTCCATGCTCCTTCTTTAGCCCCTACTCGTCCACCCTTTCCCTTTGATACTACAATTATCTCATTGTCCACTAGTTATGAGGAGGGTTTGGATCATAAGCACAACAAACACCACAAACGCCACAAACATCGTCACCATCACTCTTCATCCCCAGCCCCATCCCCAGCCCCAACCCATGGCCATGTCCATGCTCCTTCTTTAGCCCCTACTCGTCCACCCTTTCCCTTTGATACTACAATTATCTCATTGTCCACTAGTTATGAGGAGGGTTTGGATCATAAGCACAACAAACACCACAAACGCCACAAACATCGTCACCATCACTCTTCATCCCCAGCCCCATCCCCAGCCCCAACCCATGGCCATGTCCATGCTCCTTCTTTAGCCCCTACTCGTCCACCCTTTCCCTTTGATACTACAATTATCTCATTGCCCACTAGTTATGAGGAGGGTTTGGATCATAAGCACAACAAACACCACAAACGCCACAAACATCGTCACCATCGCTCTTCATCCCCAGCTCCATCCCCAGCCCCAACCCATGGCCATGTCCACGCTCCTTCTTTAGCCCCTACTCGTCCACCCTTTCCCTTTGATACTACAACTATCTCATTGTCCACTAGTTATGAGGAGGATTTGGATCATAAGCACAACAAACACCACAGACGCCACAAACATCGTCACCATCACTCTTCATCCCCCGCCCCATCCCCTGCCTAGGTTTACACTTTCGCTCTCACTATGCATTCCTTGCATATATATGTAATAAAGGATTGTTGCCAGAGTTAAAATTACTAAAATTATTTTTATCGATGTAACAATATACATAAAAAATTTAAACAAAAGTATGTTTATCGATTTAACAATATTTCTGCCTCTAATTCTTCTAGTATGTTTGGTATTTCAAATCAATTAAAGTTTTAGTTTATATTATCAAAGTAGTTCATAAAATTGATCACTTTTATTTGCTTTATTAAATTACTTTGTACCCACCTTTCGAAATAATTCCTTTGTACCCTCCATTTGTTATGGAAAAATTAGTTTACGAAAGCTTCAAATGATAGCTAAGACATCCCAACTAGATTGCTACGCCAAAACTATCACCTATCATCTATCATCTGCTACAATATAAAAAATTATTTCTTACCCTTCATTGAATGAAGCAAAAATATTTCTTTTTAATAAAAATGTTTATCTATGAAAAATTAATCAAATAAAATTTTAACTAACAGAAAATATTATAAAGATAATAAATAAATTTGTTGAGTAAAATATATGATTTGTAGCCGAAACAAGATCAAATATATGATTTGTAGCTGAAACATGATCTACTATATGTTTTCGATAAATCCTTCAAGTTTTGGGAAAATCCACAAACATTTTTTTCTCTATAATCTGAGTATGGCAACTTTTTTGTCAAATAGGAGCATATTGCGATAAGCTTTTGATGTTTTTATTAATTTATGGAGGAAACATAATTTATATGATTTTTTTTAAATATAGATTTCAATATTGATTTTAGGCCACCAATTGTATTATAAATTTTATAAATATCTCAATAATTAGTGATATCCGATTAAGTTTTAGTCATTTATAATTTTAAAGTCCATTATAAAACTTATATTGTGATTGTACTTGTTGATTTTCATATAGATCATAACAATTTTCTATAAACATTTTTTTCGCTATAAACTAAGTATGACAACTTTTGTGTCAAGCGGGATCATATTGCAATAAGCTTTTTAGGTTTTAATTGATTTATGGACCAAAAATAATTTGTATGTTTTTTTGTTTTTGTTT
>NC_021165.2:54525171-54527379 GCF_000331145.2 Cicer arietinum
TTACAAAATTTAT
This sequence comes from Cicer arietinum, assembly GCF_000331145.2. Taxonomy (NCBI): domain Eukaryota; kingdom Viridiplantae; phylum Streptophyta; class Magnoliopsida; order Fabales; family Fabaceae; genus Cicer; species Cicer arietinum. The sequence continues at coordinate 54,525,185 of NC_021165.2, forward strand.
ATCGTGATTATACTTTTTGAATTTCATATAGATCCTAACAATTGTAATTTTATTGATTATGAAGATAGTACCAAAGGGAATCTCCTATAAAAAGGTTGTGTTGTTATGATTGGATATATATTAAATTACAGTTATCATTTTCTTTAAAGCTCTCTTCTCGAAATTCAAACAAGATAGAGAATTAGAGCATGTTTGGATTTGGTTCTTAAAGAGTTATTAAGGGAAACCTAGCCGACAACGTATCGTAATTTAGGCTTGGGTGTTTAGTGAGTATAATGGATAACTTAGAGCAATCACAGTAATGACTATTGTGTTTCCTCTTTTTCAAAAACTTGGTTCCCAAGCTTAGATAACTTGATATCCTCTTTAAGTGGGGAATAAAGTTATTCTTGTAATACCTTGTTTCGTATGAATGCAATAAGATGAACGAGATTGTCTCATTTCACAACTATCTAGGGCAAGCCAAAGTTAATTTCCTATTAAGAGTAATCAATGAATTAATTATGTCATTAGAGTCGTTAGCAATAAATATCTTTATAAAAATTTATAGGTTGTTGTTGTGTTCATTTTGAGATATTATGATATGTAAAATATGTCAAACTAAATTGCTATTATAGATTATAGTGACTGAAATGACTGTACTATGTTTTTTATAAGCGACATGATAAATTGTGTGATGACTTGTGTTGATTATTATGAATATGATTGTGTTGATGTGATAAGAATTGTAATATACATACAAAATGAACTATACTTTGATCTTATATATTACACCATTTTGATGCACTATATGAATTATGAAAATATGTTATACTTAACCCATTCTGATGATGGTCCCCTTTGTATAAGGAACTCCTTAGAACGCTATGGGAGAAAGGTAATTGTAGGGTGTTGTATCTTGTGTTGCATACATCGTTATGTTCCTAAGGGACCTGACTTGATGAACAAGCCACTGGTTACCGTGTAGGGTGGCCTCGAGGACCCTCACCTCAGTCATTACATCACAGTATGTTGATCCGTATCCTAGCTGGGGAGCAATCCCATAATTAACTTTGGAACGCTGGTTCGACAAATTTGGTGTAAGATTAAGTTATATATCATGTTAATGAGTTGAACTATTGTGTGGATACTAATTGCAACATTATAACTTATTTGTAATGTAATGTTGCAGGAGAAAGTTGCTTGGTTTCCTGAGCACAATTTTCAGATTAGGAATATCTTCAATACAAAAGGATCAATGCATCTTTCTGATATGTTGATGCAAGCGAGAAAGAAGCGTAAGTGTCCAACTTGGATGGGAGAAACTGTTTGGAATGGTCTTGAGAAGATATGGATGGATTCGTCGTTTAAGGAGATATCAGATTGTGACGAGGATGAGTCTAACGATGATGATGGCGACGAGTAGTACTGATTTCAGTGTCATTTTCATATAGTAGTTATGACTACATATTTTGCTTAGACTTGTAGGCATTATCTATATATATTCTTACGATAATGTTATGTGTATTTTGAAACTTATGTTAGTGACAATACTCTTACTTTGAGAATTATGGTAGTGTAAGTTGTTCTTACGATAATGATGTTTAATATGCTTACAATTAATTTTAAATATATATTAAAAAATACAGGAAACTGTAAAAAAAACAAAAATAGAATTAAAATTATTTTTTCATTGTCACGGATGATCCGTGGGTAATGTAACTTACGGCTTTTCCGTCGATAACAATCTACTATTTTATCCACGGCAAATCTATGAGTAACGTTACCCACGGAGACTCAGTGGGTCATATTACCCACGGACAATACCTAGGTAAGTGTGTCCCACAGCTTGTCCGTCGGTAAATATTTTCCTACGAGCGATTTAGCTAGGAACTCGTGTCCGTGGGTAATCCGTAGGTAATTTTACGTTACCTATGGACAGTCCGTGGGTAAAGATAAAATTTGTCGTAGGTAATAACAGTTTTTCTTGTAGTGAACCTAGCCGACAACGTATCGTAATCTAGGCTTGGGTGTCTAGTGAGTATAATGGATAACTTAGAGCGATCACGGTAATGACTATTGTGTTTCCACTTTTTCAAAAACATGGTTCCCAAGCTTAGATAACTTGATATCCTCTTTAAGTGGGGAATAAGGTTATTCTTGTAATACCTTGTTTCGTATGAATGCAATAAGATGAACGAGATTGTCTCATTTCA
>NC_021165.2:54527879-54530091 GCF_000331145.2 Cicer arietinum
TGTATATAAAGTTAGATACAAAATTTTATAATTCACCAAGACTTCTAATATAGTTTTTTTTTTCTTGGTGATTTCTAAAAACTGTTTTAAAACCAAATCTTCTAGATTATTATTATATTTTTTTTTATAAAAATAGCACATAGTAAAACTTGGCGTAAATTATTTTTCTCTTGTGTGACTAATCTAAATTTTAAATAAAATCATCATAAATATATATTTTTATTATTATTTTAAGAATCAACACAATCTAATTCTCTAAAATAAGTCAACAATAATTCACTCATATAATATTTCCTTTTATAAATAAATCAGATTTAATTCCTTCACAATTTTTGTTTCTAAAAGTCTAACTATAAAATTTCAACCAACCTTGAGTATTCAAGAATTACTATTGCTAATAATATGAATTTTATACTATTTCAAAATCATAATGAATGTCCTAAATTGGTTTTAAAAGCAATATAAATTTTTTAATCATTTAGATACAACCATCAACATTTTCAAGTGATTTTCACTTTTGATAAAATCAAGTTAATTGCAAATATAAAAACTGAATTTTTTAAATTTCATAACTATTTTTCAAGACAAGATTTTTAATTGACAATAATATCTACAACATTATCTTAAAACCAATAACGATAGTAACGAAGACAATCACAAGTTCTTTTTTTTTTTTTCATAGATATCAATTTAAAATTAAAAATAAAGATTTTCTAGTCAAAATTAAAACTTTAAACATAAGAGATGTATTTTCTATTCAACTCATGGTTTAGAAAGAAACATCCTTTTTTTCTTTTCTAAATTGTGTTTCAATAAAATAATAATAATAATAATAATAATAATAATAATAATAATAATAATAATAATATTTTTTTTGGGTTTTCCTTCTCTTTCTCAATTAGTATATATTTTGTCATGTGACCTTTTTTTGTACTATTATAAACCACTACTGAGTTCTTAAAATCTAAAACTTTAATATCAAGTTAAACTCTAATGAGTTAATAATATCTAAATAAATAATTTCAAACAAATATCCTAACACCCTCACGATTCAATATTCAAAGCCCCTCTAAACCAACGTAACAACAACATTTTCTTAAAAACAACACATAGTAAAATATGGTGTAAATTTTCAGCTATTTTAGGTAGTAAATAAAATCAGTAGTATAGAATTATCAAGAGTAATTCAAACAAAAGCTATTTTTTTTTCATTTTACAACATAAGTCAACTCTAACTAACGTAAATTTTTATTTTTATTTTTTTAACTTCTAAATTCTACCACCTCTAATATTCAAGAATAGTAATTATTATTAATATGAGTTTCCTAATATTTCAAAATTACTGCTTACTTTCTAAATTGACTTCATTAGCAAACTCAAAATTTTAATAATCATGTAATGACCCTAAAGACAAGGTCTAACAATCAATAATTAGTATCACATCGATTAAATTCATAATTTCAAACATATAGTAGCCCACCAATACAAAAAATTATTTCTTACTATCCACTGTAACAAAAGAGCAAAAAATCAAAGTTATAAACACAAATCCAATCAAAAGGTAATTAACTCAAACATGTCAACAATTCAAATTAACTTAAATTTTAAGAAATAATTTCCTATTATATTTAATCACTTACGTAGGAACTTAGAATCCAACAACGCAACGCAACATAACTAGAGTAAGAAGATAATAAATAGTTAATTAGTAACTTCAAAAATATGTACAATTATACAAAATCATCCATCACATAACATAATAATATAACGGGAAAAAACATGATAGTGGAAATAATTAATACACAAGAAAATACAATTGACACGAATGACATTTGACTCACATTGAATCGACACTCAACCCACTCGGCCTGATTGGACAGTCCTGCTCTAATACCACTAATGTGACACCCTAAACCTCAAAATAATATATATAATAACTTATATTATATTTCTATAAAATTTGCAGCAGATAAATGAACACTTTTATTTTTAATTTAGAATATCATGTTTCTCAAAAATAACGTAAAACATTTTAAACTTAATTTTTTCATTAAAATAGTGCAATCTCAATAAGCTTAATTTAAGTATAATTACTTGGTTTAATTCTAAAAACTAACTATTACTTCTAAGGTTTTCATACAAAAATTCGTTTCAAATTAAATAAGAAAATACAAATTACAACCCTTATTCCCGGTATCACCTATCAGAGCGG
>NC_021165.2:54530994-54533356 GCF_000331145.2 Cicer arietinum
CCACGATCAGGCTCATTCAGCTGTACTTCCCCGGAATCACTAGGCTTGTCAGGCCCTACCTATATGATGACAAAATAATCTCCACTTCACAAATTCACAATATTTATTTACTCCCCTCGTTGGTATATGATACTCCATTAAAACCATCATCTCAAATACAAATTGAAATCACCATTATTTCATCAACTATGGGGTTAATTCAATATTCTCATCACAATATCACTATCATTAATCATATCTCATCACATAAACTCATCACAATATTATATAATCACTATCATCAATCAAACATCATCATTATCATCACATAAACTTATCACAGATGTATATCATATATCACACATCATCATCAAATAAACGTACATTATACACTGCATTCACATAAACTCATTTAATCAAACATATGCACTAAATTCATTTGAAATCAAATATCACAATAATATTAAATATCATAATAATGTTAAATATCATAATAATATCAAATATCACAGTAATGTTAAATATCACAATAATATAAAATATCACACATTTAACGAAATTAAATCAATCAACACCTTATAAATATTTCTTTTTCACATTTTAATCTTACAATTTTCTTATTTGCAGATTAATTAATTTATCACTCAAAGGGCTATTGCCGTACGTAGTGAGCCCCGGATGAATCATTGGAAAATACGGTTTTCCCGTTCATCTCACAATATATTATACTCATGAATTCAAACACTCTCTCACCCCTTACCTTATTTCGACGCTTTCACACACGAATACAATTCCACGAGCAAACAGCCTTTGTTCATTGACTCTTTGTCCATCAATCGATCTAACTCGAAAATTTATGGGTAAACGTTAAAAATATTTTATGAGAATATACTCTAAAAACTAAATTCGAAATTCGGTCAAGGAAGATTACCATAAATAATAAAACCAATCAGTGGAAAATATAGCCACTTTTCACACGGTCGTTTTGGCGTTGGTTTCACTCAAATCGGACTTATGATGAAGAAGAACGGCTCAAACTAAGGAATTTTATAAACACAGAATTCGGGTATTTTGGAGAGGAATTTGGATGGTTAAAAATCTGAGGAAATATGTTTATTTGACTACCTAAATGAATAAAACGACGTATTGAAATTTGGACGACAACGGAGAAACTTTTCCAGAACAATTATCGATCATCGGTGTCAAACTATAGATTGTTGTTGTGTTTCTTTTTGGTTTTACGGCCGCCGTCCAACTCCCTTCCCTTTTTTGTTTGTTTGTTTTATTTTATTAACAATTAGGGTTCACACATGGGTCAAACCCATTGGTCTCCTTTTAGGTTTTACTAGTTTTATTTTATTTTATTTTTTTAAAACACAATTTCATTAATAAAATATTATTAATATTTCAAAATTAATAATTGAAACTTTCACATTCAAAATAATCATTACAATTATACTTTTTTCTCAAAATACTCACATATTAGAAAATAGTCAAAATTATAAAATAAATAGATATAACATCAATATTTTATATTAATTACTAAATCATAATAAATATATATAAAATCACAATGTCATAACAAGTATATAAAAATAAACGAAATCAAACACAATATCAACTATATCTCAAGATAATTATTTATAAAAAAAAAATTAACTAAAAATAGAAAATAGTTATAAATAATTGAAATATAACTACATGCATACTTAACATCAATTAAGCCTACATAAAAGTATTATATTAATTGGCTACAGGCATATACACGTAAAATCACCTAAAATCTCTTTCTTTAAAATATATGTATTATACTAAAATACTATTATTTTTAAAAAAAGTATATCAAATAATAAAATATAATATTTATTATTTATATCGCTCATGTAATCTAATATTTATAAAACTAGCACATCATAAAAATCACCTACATAACAACATTTTGTCAAAAAATTTATCATCATATATTCTAAAATAATTTTAATATTAAATTAATTATTTAAAATCGTACTTAACTAATAAAATAGTTTATTATAAAATTTGGGGTGTTACAAGTTAATATTATCTAAATAAATAATTTTGAATAAATATACTAACACCCTCACGATTCAATATTCACAGCCCCTCTAAACCAACGTAATAACAACACTTTATGATTTTCATAAAAACAACACATAGTAAAATATGGTATAAATTTTCAGATATTTTAGGTAGTAAATAAAATCAGTAGTATAGAATTATTGTTACTTTATAAACAATAAAAGTTTAGCTCTATTTAATTTTTTTTAATAAAATAATCAAGACTAAAACTCTTTTTAAAATAATCTTTTTAAAAACTCACACTAAGAAGAAGGACAACTCTTGGGTTGATGAAAGAGCAAAAAAA
>NC_021165.2:54534053-54535672 GCF_000331145.2 Cicer arietinum
TTATGGTAGTGACAATGTGTATTTTGAAACTTATGGTTATGTGTATTTTGAAACTTATGGTAGTGCAAGTTGCCCTTATTTTGAAATTTGTGGCAGTCAGGAGGTGTAATTTGAAAATACTATTTACATAATATTTCACTTTGTTTTGACAATGATGTTTAATATGCTTACAATTAATTTTAAATATATATTAAAAAATACAGGAAACCGTAAAAAAACAAAAATAGAATTAAAATCATTTTTTCATTACCCACGGACAATTCATGGATAAAATTATCAATATTAAATATAAAATAGTAGACTTGTCACGGATGATCCGTGGGTAATATAACCTACGACTTTTCCGTCGATAACTATCTACTATTTTACCTATGGAAAATCTATGAGTAACGTTACCCACGGAGACTCAGTGGGTCATATTACCCACGGACAATCCCTAGGTAGGTGTGTCCCACAGCTTGTCCGTCGGTAAATATTTTCCTACGAGCGATTTAGCTACGAACTCGTGTCCGTGGGTAATCCGTAAGTATTTTTACGTTACCTATGGATAGTCTGAGGGTAAAGATAAAATTTGCCGTAGGTAATAACAGTTTTTCTTGTAGTGAACTCACGTAATTATTTTTTTAACTTCTAAGTTCTACCACCTTTAATATTCAAGAATAATTATTATTACTAATATGAGTTTTCTAAAATTTCAAAATTACTGCTAACTTTTTAAATTGACTTCATTAGCAAACTCAATATTTTAATAATCATGTAATGATCTTAAAGACAAGGTCTATCAATCGATAACTAGTATCACATCAATTAAATTAATAATTTCAAACATATAATAACCAATAAAAAAAATTATTTCTAATTATCCACCATAACAAAAGCGCAAAAAAAATCAAAGTTATAAACACAAATCCAAACAAAACTTAATTAACTCAATCATGTCAACATTTCAAATTAACTTAAATTTTAAGAAATAATTTCCTATTATATTTAATCACTTAATTAGGAACTTAGAATCCACAACGCAACACAATTAGAGTAAATAAATAATAAATAGTTAATTAGTAACTTCAAAAATATGTAGAATAATACAAAAGCATACATCACATAACACAATAATATAATAGACAAAAACATGAAAGTGAAAATAACTAATACACAAGAAAACCCAATTGACACAACTAACATTTGACTCACATTGAACCGACACTCAACCCACTCGGCCTGATTGGACAGACCTGCTCTGATACCATTAATGTGACACCCTAAACCCCAAAGTAATATATATAATTTATATTATATTTCTATAAAATTTGCTGCAGATAAATAAAAATATGTTTACACAGCCGGGTAACACAGCCGGGTAACGCTGGAGGGCCGGGGTGTTACAACTAAGCTTGTCAGGCCCTACATATATGATGACAAAATAATCTTTACTTCCAAAATTCTCAATATTTATTTTCTCCTCTCGTTAGCTTAGACTACTCCATTAAGAGCAACATATTTATAAATCATCACTATTTCATCATATATGGAGTACTTCAATATTCTCATCACAAATTTATAACGTCATTAATCATACATAATCATAATCATCGTATAAACTCAATCAACATTATCAT
>NC_021165.2:54537056-54539006 GCF_000331145.2 Cicer arietinum
TATATAATAATTTATATTATATTTCTATAAAATTTGCAGCAGATAAATAAAAATATGTTTCCAAGAAAAGAAAAACTTTTATTTTTCGCTTAGGATATCGCGTTTCTCAAAAATCAAAAGAAACGCTTTAAACTTATTTTCCCTGTTAAAATAATGTAATCTCCATAAGCTTGATTTAAGTATTATTACTTGATTTAATTTAAAAACTTACTAGTACTTCTAAGATTTTCATCCAAAAATTCGTTTCAAATTAAATAAGTAAAATACAAATTAAACTCTTATTCCCGGTATCACCTATCAGAGCCTGGTTCCTCCCAAACTTGAACTTCAAGATTCATTAACCTGTAACAACTGCGATTTCGCAAACGCAGGGTCAAGCCAGTCAAACACAAACAACGAAGGAGGTGAGTTTCGAAATCATGATGACAATATAATACAAGTAAGAAGAACACCCAAACAATCATAATAGAACCATATCATTACACAAATATTCCATCAAGAAAATATCACATTCAAAATTCAAAATCACTCAAGGAAAATCACTAAAATTTCACTATAACATCAAATCGTCTAGGAGAAATTATCACCACCCACGATACATATTAATCACAACAAAACAATCACAATAAAATGCAATGCTATGCATGAGTTTAGACTCTACTTCACTATTTCATCATATATGGGTTACTTCAATATTCTCATCACAATTTTATAACGTCGTTAATCATACATAATCATAATCATCGTGTAAACTCATCACAATTTTATAACATCACTAATCATACATAATCATAATCATCATATATACTCATCACAATTTTATAATATCACTATTATCGATAAAAAATCAGCATTATCATCACGCATACATATATCATACCACGCATCCATATTTTATTATCACATCACATAAATTCGTCTAATCAAACATATGCATCAAACTCATTTGAAATCAAATATCATAATAATATCAAATACCACTCATTTAACGAAATTAAATCAATCAACACCTTATAAATATTTCAATTCCATATTTTAATCTCACAATTTCCATATTTTCATATTAATCAATTTATCACTCAAATGGCTACTGTTGTACGTAGCGAGTCCCAGATGAATCGTTGGGAAATACATTTTTCCCGTTCATCTCACATTATATTATACTCATGAATTCAAACGCTCTCTCACCCCTTACCTTATTTCGATGCTTTCACACATGAATACTATTCTACAAGCAAACAACCTTTGTTTTTTGACTCTTTGTCCTTCAATCGATCTAACTCGATAGTTTATGGGTAAACGTCAAAAATAGATTATGAAAAGACACTCTAAAAATTAATTTCGAAATTTGGTCAAGGAAACATACCATAAATCAGAAAACAAATCAATGAATAAAATAGCCATTTTTCATACGATCGTTTTGGCATTGGTTTCACTCAAATCAGACATACGGTGAAGAAGAACGGTTCAAACTAAGGAATTCTGTAAACGGAGAAGTCGGGTATTTTAGAGAGAAATTTGGATGGTTAAAAATCTGAGAAAGTATGTTTATTTGACTACCTAAATGAATAAAACGACATACAGAAATTTGAACGAGAACGGAATAGTTTATGGGTAAACGTCAAAAATAGATTATGAAAAGACACTCTAAAAATTAATTTCGAAATTTGGTCAAGGAAACATACCATAAATCAGAAAACAAATCAATGAATAAAATAGCCATTTTTCATACGATCGTTTTGGCATTGGTTTCACTCAAATCAGACATACGGTGAAGAAGAACGGTTCAAACTAAGGAATTCTGTAAACGGAGAAGTCGGGTATTTTAGAGAGAAATTTGGATGGTTAAAAATCTGAGAAAGTATGTTTATTTGACTACCTAAATGAATAAAACGACATACTGAAATTTGGACGAGAACGGAGAAACTTTTCATGAACAATTATCGATCG